>NW_027555847.1:150338038-150464782 GCF_003287225.1 Phascolarctos cinereus | reverse complement strand
AGTCATTTAGTTCTGAAAGCAGCATTCATCTGATTTTGTCTCTGCAATCACTGTTCCAGATGAGCGTATTCCCAAGGACAAATTTGAAAGCACTAATGCAGCTTTATCTGTTTGAAGTGGCCTCCTCTGTCATCAACATTCACTGAACATGAGGGCCCATGCTCTAGTGTTTGCAGTAAGTACCTCCAAGTTTTTATTCAGCTCTCACAAGAGCCCTGCACTCTGTGCTCTCAGCATCATCTTGGAAGGTGCTTCCCCCCCTCCCCCAAGATGGAAAGAGGACCAGGGAATAAAGGGGATAGTTACAGCTCAAGGAAAGGAAAAAAGCCATGCCTTTTATCGATTCCTGTCCCTATCATTCCTCCAGGGAAAGAACTCAGAGTGGTAACCACACAGCAGCAAGAAGCTTGCTCAAGAAATGGACGGTAATAGATGGATATAGGAGATGGGGGCTTTACCTAGAAACTAGCTCTCATCTTTTTTCCCCCTTACTTTTACTTCAAAATGAAGACTTTTCCTGCCAGCTAATTGGGTAACAACAGGTCACTACCTCTTTATATTTAATACCATCTCCAAAAAAAGACAAGCATGGTTCAACAGATAGCTTAGAAATCAAACAGACCTGGTTTTAAGTCTTGCCTCTGACTCCTATTGATTTGTGACCCTGTACAAGTCCCTCAACTGCTAGGCAATTCTCCAAGACCATAAGTTGCAGACAAGATGCCAACTCATAATAGTAGAGGGAATTTCCTTTTCTAGGACATCTCAATACTAATGAAATCACAAGTCTAGTCCCTATTGCTTTCTAAAATAATAGAAATAAAAAATGGAGAAATGGGATGGAGTATGGGATCACATATAATGGAAAATGTTACATTGTATTGTGGAAATACTAGTTACTTGTAAACCTAGTTTAATCTTCATTAAATCTTATCAATTTTCAAGTCATTTATTTTGTCCTATATATAGGTTTTTTTGTTTTGTCATGGTGGCAATGGGGGTTAAGTGACTTGCCCAAAGTCACACACCTAGTAAGTGTCATGTATCTGAGGCCAGATTTGAACTCAGATCCTCCTGACTCCACGGCCGGTGCTCTATCCACTTTGCCACCTAGCTGCCCCCTCAATATATAGTTTTTAAGTACATGCACTTCTGTCTATATTTATTCTGTGCTGAAGCCTTTCCAATTGCTAATGCCTTCAAATGACATTGCATTTAACTATTTTGTGTTTATTTGTACTCATTTTCTTTATATTCCACATATCCTTATATAGATATAATTACATATTTATTTTGGGCAGCTAGATGCCTTAGTGGATAGAACATGGGGCCTGGAGTCAGGAAGACCTGAGTTCAAATCCAGCCTCAAACACTTACTACTTGTGTGACTCCGGGCAAGTCACTTAGCCTCTGTTTACCTTATTACACTGGAAAAGGAAATGGCAAACCACTCCAGTGTATGCCAAGAAAACCCCCATGAACAGTGTGGTTCAGTGTGGTTACTACTGAACAACAACAACAAACACATACTTGTCTCCTTCATTAGAGTGCAAGTTTTTTGAAAGTAGAACTAATATCATTGTTTGGATTTGTTTCCTCAATGACTATCACAAGATCTGGCATAAGTGTGTGCTTAATATATGCTTAATTGATAATATATGCCTAATTGATTTTGTTCAGGCAAAGATTTCCCAAAGTTCTGCAAATTGCGACTTGGGGCTCTGTAGGAAATTGCCAATACTTGTGACGTTTTCCCCTAAAATGTGAAATTATCTATATACCAAAAATATGTACATTTTTTCCCATGTGAAAACAGATCTGATTTCCTCTAATTTTGCTCCAAAATGTCTTTACACTGCCCTCCAACATCCTGGGAATGTTCCATTTCCACAGCTTTCCTGGACCACCATTTTTGAGTTCTACCTGCATATTTTAAGCCCCAAAGTACTCTCTGACCAAATTAGTTTGAGAAAGCCCAAGACGAGAAAACTTCGAATTTAGTTGCAATGTAGGAACAACTATGGAGTAAGTTTGTTTGGAGATGAGTTGGTTGAAAGAGCTAAAATTTCAGAAAATCCAAAAACCAGGTGTGGTGTAATACACACACACACACACACACACACACACACACACATACGCACACACTGATGTAATCCAATCACACATTCACACATACTGGAATTGTTCTGTGGTTTCACATGGAAATGTAAATTTGAAACTGTCAGGAGTATGTTCTGGGAATTATGTATTTTTTCTGCTGCCAAAATTAAATATGTAGGCCTTTTGATTTTTGTGTGCGTGTTGGGGCTTATGGAAATAAGGAAGGGTGCCATATGCCTGTTTCAGTTTCCCTACCTCAAATTTTTTGGCAAAGCTCAGAAATCCTGGTCTCACACTCCTCTCTCTTTTTGCACGTGTACTTTAGTTCCAACCTTCATCTTGGCTTTATGTGGAAACTGTTTCCTTTTGAATTCATTCATGCACCTCTGTCAGTGGCCCATTCTGGTTTCCTATTTCAGATGTTTCTTGAACATATGTATGAAATGCATATGATCCTAAATGGTTGTGGGATACAGCCTTTTTATTCATTGCCAGCCCTTTTTACCTTTCTTTTTGTTTGCTGATACTGTGCCTCTTTAATGCCTGAATCCTTGGGCAATGCGATATAATATAATAAAACAACCATTGCTAAATATCATACAGTATTATGTCTTTTTCTTCTAAGGATCTCAAAGCACTTTCCAAATAGTACACTCACTTTTCCTATGTGGGAAGAACAAGTTTCACATTTGGGAATTTCAACATTGCTGTCTTTTAGGTAAGAGTTAGAATAAGAAAATTGGTTTTACTTTGTGGTCTGAAAGAAGTTGTGGTGCTGAATTATTTTAGATTTCCAAACCCATATATATTTTGGAGCCTTGGTCCCTTAAGGATAAACACAGAAGGATCTATGATTCCTTTACCATGAAAGACTCCTGGTGTTAGTTCTTCTACCAGTGCAAATCATAATTCCTCTCTAAGTCAGAAGAGCTATGCCTGGTAGTTTGTCTGAAACACAGAACTTTTTCTTTTTTTTGCCAGTTCCAATATCACTCACTTTTAGAAACCCTGTGAAAGTAGCAATTGCCTGTTTTGGTTGGATCAAGAAAAGAAAACACCAAATACAACTGTATATACATATGCATACATATACACATGCACACTCATATGCATACATACATACATACATACATACATATATATATATATACATACATATATATGTACATACATATATTATATATATATATATATGTGCAAACATAATTCAATCAAAACCACATACCGTGACCTTTTTAGATATGTTGCTATGAAGTAATCTTCTATGCAAGTTAAAAAGTAGATAATAAAAAGGTAATCATTCTCCTTTCCTTCCAGAATTATTTTGGCCCTGTTTTGGTTTCTGATAATACTTTCTTGTTTTGTGCTTCTGTTTTAGTATTTTTTCCTTCAATTCAACAACCATTTTTCAAAATGTAATATTTTATTTTCCCCCAATTACATGTAGAAATAATTTTACATTCATTTTTAAAATTTTTTGGAATTCCAAATGTATTCCCTGCTTTTTTTTCCCTCCCCCCTTGTTGAGAAGGCAAGCAATTTTATATAAATTATACATGTACAGTCATGCAAAACAAATTTCTATATTAGTCATGTTGTATAAGAAAACACAGACCAATGAAAACAAGAAAAATAAAGAAAAAGTATGATCTGCATTCAGGCTCTGTCATTTCTTTCATCGTAAGTCCTTTGGAATTGTCTTGGATCATTGTACAGTTGTGAATAGTTAAGTCATTCACAGTTGATTATCATACAAATAGCTGTTACTGTATACAATGTTCTAGTTCTGCTCGTTTTGCTTTGCATCAGTTCATGGAAGCACAGGTTTTTCTGACAGCATCCTGCTTGTCATTTTTTATAGTACAACAATATTTTTGTCACAATTATATACCACAACTTGTTCAGCCATTCCCTAATCGATGGGCATCCCCTCAATTTCCAATTCTTTGCCGCCACTAGAAGACCCACTGTAAATATCTGTGTCCATATAGGTCCTTTTCCTTTTCTTTTTTAATTTTTTTGGGATAAAGACTTAGTAGTGATATTCCTTGGTCAGTGGGCATGCCTGGTTTTATAGCCCTTTGGGTATAGTTCCAAATTGCTCTCCAGAATATCAACAACCATTCATTTAGCATACAGTGTGTACATTGTGCTAAATGCTGTGGATACAAAAACATCAGCAAAATCCAAAAGAAATAGTACCTGAGTGTGGCAGCTAGATGGTACAGTGGATAGAACACTGGCCCTAAAGGCAGTAGGACCTGAGTTCAAATCCAGCCTCAGACCAAACACTTGACACTTACCATCTGTGTGACCCTGAGCAAGTCACTTAACCCCAATTACCTAAAAAAAAGAAACAGAAATAGTATCTGACCTCAGAGAGTTTACATTCTATTTACATATTTGCTTTAATTTTTAAGGAAACCAGAAGACTAGAACATTATATCAATAAACATCAGATCTGTCTTCTGTGTGTACTTAATAATAAAATAATCAAGTGGATCCACTATCGCGTAGTGGGTATTCTTGCTAATGATACTGATCACAGTATTAACATGCGTGTTGATCTTGTGCAGCTCTTGCCCCTGTCATCCTGTCAGTTCACCACAAGGGTTCCCCATAAAGCCCTGGGTGTATGTATTGTTTTCTCTTGCCATCTTGAGGATCCTAGAGGAACACATGGGTTCTCCATGACTCATCTCTCACTCTTTTCACATGGGTAACCTATTTTCTTTTTCAGTCATACATTTCCTTGATGACATCTTTGAAGATGTTTCTCCTTCACACCTTTCTGTTTGATTCTCATAGGCTGCTCATCCATACCATAAACTTCTCCATAGCCTTGTGAGTAATATTCATTTTCATTTCTTCAGAGCTTGACTGTATTTTTCTATGACTCAAAACCATATAGCAGCACAGGTGGATTATTAGCACTAATATTTAGAACTCTTTTTTAAGGGAGATATTGGGGACTTTAAAAAAATGCTATAATTTCCTAAAGGCAACCCAGCTCAATACTTCTCAATTCATTTTAGTATATGTCTAGTCTCTCTCCCTCCCTAGACAGGTATTGCCTATCTAGTCTTTTTTTTTTTTATTATTCCTCAGTGGATGGTGAGGCCAAGTTCTTTTGACTCTTTAAGTATCTGATTAAAGATGATCTGCATCTTTTTTTTTTTGAAAATAGCACAGCATCATCCATAAACAGAAGCATCTGGAGGATGGCAGCAATGCAGGTAGGAAATCCCTATTTCACCTTGGCTCTATGCTGGATCTCCACCATGACAGAAACGAGCATGGCTAGCATATATTTTCCATATTTAATTCTTATCCTAAATTAATAATTAGAAGGCCATTGAATAAGATTATATTTGCTATTATATCTTTCAAAGAATTGAGTATAATTCTGACATATGCATAGGAGATATGTTGTTAGAAGAAAGGTAGCATTTTGTTTACCAAATCAATTTTTTTTAATATTGAAGAGACATTAAGCACATTGGGATCTAACTTTTTTTTTTACATTTTTATGACATGAAAATTTCAAATAGAAGAAAAAATCAGTATATGGGTTGGTAGTTGTTGATTTTTTTCTCCATCACCTTTTTTATAATAGTATTATATAATAAAAAATGGGAATATAGATCTAGAACTAGTGAGGACCTTAGGAGTCATTTTGTCCAACTCCTTATTTTACAGGTAAGAAAGAAAGGCTAAGTGATTTGTCCATAGGTTATATAGGGAGTAAATAGCAGAGCTAGGTGGTTCAATGGATAGAATGCTGGGCCTAGAATCAGGAAGACTCATCTTTCCCTCATCTTCAAACCTGTCCTCAAACAATTACCAACTGTGTGACCCTGGGCATGTCACTTAATCCTGTTGCCTCAGTTCCTCATCTATAAAATGAGCTGGAGAAGTAAATGGCAAACCACTCTAATTTCCTTGCCAAGAAAATCTCAAATAGGGTTACAAAGAGTCAGGCACAACTGAACAACAAAATAGTAGAGCGAGGATTTGTCCTTAAATTAGTTACTCCAAGTTCAGCAAGTATTAGTGCAATAAGGTAAACTCTTTCTTTTTTCTTCTTGCTTTCAACATCTTTTCTTCCTTCAGATAATTTAAGAAGCAATATGTCAATGCCTTTACATTTGTGTCAGTTTAACCATGGAGCTCATCCTGATACCCTTGGTCTAGTTTAAGTCATTTTCCCACATTTATTCTCTTCAGTGCCATCAGCATATCTGAGACTGTGATATTAGAGTATTAGTTTAGTAGCTCCACTGTCCTTGATGGTATTTGTTAACTTAAAAAAATTGCAGATTTTTTACCCATCATTCAGTTTATTGTCCTCCTTCTAATGTGCTTCAATGTCCTCAATAGAATTTGTTCAGAGCCTCCACTCAAGCTTTCTTTAAACTGTGTTTTCCTACCACCATTACTCTCTGCTTTATGAGCAGATAGTACTCATAACCTTCCACTGTACTTTTCTTTAAGAGTTTACAAATAAATATATATTCTGAACTTGTGTTTCTCTTGGCTGTCAAGTAGTTCCACATGGCAAGTAACTCAATGACTATAGCCTAATAAATCTCACGAAATAATGATTTTTCCATGAGCAATTGTAATACCATATAAATGACAATAGAACCTCATGTACTAACTTTTCCTAAGAAATAAACAATTCCTGGAAGAAAATTAAGGAAATGGAGAAGATACGTTTACGCTTTTTTATGCTATGAAGGCTACCATCTACCTTTCAAGTCTTATTTGGCATCATTCCCTTCATGAATTCTTCATTCCAATCACACTGTCCTACTAGTTCATTCGTAAACCTAACAATTTATCTCTGTTGTCTATGACTTTGCACATACGATTCCCATGCCTGGAAAGTATGACATCCTCACCTTTACTTCCTATGATACCTGGCTTCCTGAAAGATACAACTCAGGTTCAAACTCCTCCATCAAATCTTTTCTGATTAGCCCAGTAGTCAGAGCTATTTCCTTTTCAAAAAATGATTATCCACTATACCACCTAGTTACCCCATAAAACAAATCCTCTGTGTGTATGTGCATATTTCCCCCAATGGAATGTAAGATCCTGGAGGAAGGCTGCTTCTTTTGTTGTTCTCTTTATACCTCCAGTGTCTAACACAATCCTTTTACACATAATAGGTTCATAATAAATGTCTATTGAGTTGAATTGGATTGAATTGAATGAAAAAAAAATCTACCCATTAAGTGTTTTCATATCTTAATACATACTGGAAGAATTTGGATCAATAAGTATAGTCAATTTCTTCTCTCTAATTTTTCTAATACTCTGATGAATCCTCTTGTTTCCAGATTCTCCATCAGTATAAAGAGTTTGTCTGAAACACTTATATTAGTAGTTAATAATTTCAAGTACTCTATTTTTTCCTAGTTGTAGTGATATTTCTTCCCTCCTAAAAAGCACAAAATCTCAAGAGTAATTTCATAGCATGCTTAAGTCTAAAATAGTAAGAGAGACTCTCCAAATGAATGACATAACAACAATAAAAATGATGTATTTTTAAAAATATTAAATAAAATCATTCTTTAAAGGAGCTTGGAGCACTTCTCTAAAAAATAGTTTTCACCACAGGGAATACACGTGTCTATGTTACTGCTCTATTGTAATAGGACCCTTAATTATAATGGCAAGGATAGTCCCAGTGAATAAAACCGATGGCTAAGAGTTGTGTTCCTTCATTTAGTATGAGAAACAAATTAATAAAGAAATGTTACTTTGGATCATATTTTCCCCAATGGGTCAAGTTTCTCTTTATCATATTAACTCTTTAAGTCAGTAGAGTACCAGTGTCTATAGTGTGCAAAAATGGTGGCATTCATCCAGTTCCAGGATGATAGGCTTTTTGAGTTATTTTTTTCATACTAGTGAAAGGTTTTACATTGAGGCATCATCCCAACAGTAGCATACATTAATGGATGATAGGGAAGGATCCAGTATATGACTGGGAATGTGCATGTGTGGCTAGGAAATTTTTTTTTCCTTTTTTTACAAAGGTAAGTGGGCAGCTGACACATAATCCTTACTTCATTAGCATCACACTCTAATCCAAGGCTCATCAAACATTTTTGGTCTGCAAATCACTCAAACAATGGAAACTACCAGTCCTGTATGCTACTGCTTGCCATGACAAAAGGAAACAAAATGACCTTTATACTAAAAGTATATATGAAACCACTACTCATGATTCAAATTACCAAGGAGATATGCTATTTTTAAAAATTAAATTATATTTTCTAGGATTTGTGACTTCATTTATATAGGGAATCCCTAGAGAGGAAATTCTCTCTATTAATACAGGTTGGTACTGCTTCTGCTTGTTACAGTCATAGAGCAAAGGCTGTTAACATGTGGTCTGTAAACTATTTTTAAAAAATACTTTGATAATAATATTCTAAAATAATTCATTTCCTTTTTAATTCTATTTTTATTTTATTTTAAACATTTAAAAATGCTCTTCTCAGAAGAGGTTCATAGGCTTCACCAAACTGCTAAAGGGGTCCAGGATTCACAAAAGGTGAAGAAGACCTATCTTAAGGAATCTCTCAAGACACTGAAAAGAATGGCTTACCTAGAGTCCCTGGGCAGTATGTGTCAGGGTGAGGACTTGAATCCAGGTTTTCCCTGAGTCCTAGGCCAACTGTCAATCTTCTACATAAGTATTTATTATTAAAGGTATAACTCATATTTACATTGTTTTTGTTGTTGTTTGTACATTTTTGAAGAGGACTAATGATATCGAAGAATGATGTCTTGACTCCTGCACGAATTGGATGTAAGTGAAATAGAATTACACCAAGTTATCAGCATCACTTTCTCTTCCAGAGCCATCAGAGTCCCCAAGCAAGACAAAAGTCAGGATGACTGGCAATGACCTGGGATGCAGTGGATTACCTTGCTGTCTTCAGTGTCTGACCAACCTCTAAGCACTCCACAGCACCTGCTTCAGCCACTTTCATGGCTATTGGAATAAATTGTTCTCATCTATCCATTCTGCTGGAGGAAATGTTCACATGCTTGGGGTAGACACTCCCCTAATTCAACAATGGGTTTGTGGCCCATCGGTTACCCTTAACTTGGTTTAGCCTGTCTGCAGAGATAGTTTACCATATGCTATAGATTCTTGAAGGCAGACACCAAAGGTGGATGAGTAGCCCTGAAAAGGAATTAGCAAGCCCCCCACATCAGAGGTGCTTGAACAGCCATACAGCCCATAAATAGCATGTTAATGTTTGTAAAAAACTTAACATATATTATTTCATCTTAACAGCAATGCTGCTAGGTAGGAACTGTTACTATTCATATTTTACAGAAGAGGAATTTGAGGCTTGGAGAGGTTATGACTTGCAAAGGGTCACACAGCTAGTGAATTTCAGAGGCAGTATTGGAATCCAAGTCTTCCTTGCTCAAAGTCTGGTAATCTACCCACTCTGCCACACTACCCTTTGGTTACCATAAGTCAAGTATCTTTCCTAAATTCATATCCTGATGCCTTATGAAGGCTTGGAAGAGACCTTAGATTCTAGAAGACCAAGAGAACCACACAGTCTGGCAGTTTCTACCAAGTTGGAAAGGCATCAAGGGTAAACCTCAGGACCTAATGTAAATCTGTCATCTGAGGACCTGCATATCTATTGGGAAGGCTCATCAAAAGTGGTCTAGCCATCAAGCAGTCCCTTGTTTCTATTGTTGGTTTTTTAATAAAACAAAACAAAACAAAACTCATGAATACTATCTAAGGTATTAAAGGGGTTTAATCTTTGTCAATGAGATACTGATGTGGTGAAACAAATAAACACTACTCTATTGAAGTAAATCATAGATTTTATAAAGAGAACTGGGAAGGTAACTTGGAAACTAGCTGGTCCAGCTTCATTGTTATGCAGATAAGAAAAACAAGGCCCAGGGAAAATGGCTTGCCCAAGGTCGAAAAGGTAGTTAAGTATCAGAGGAGAGCTTTAAATCCAGGTTCCTTTACTCTAGACCTAGAGTCTATTCTATTCATATTAGAGTCATTCTATTGTACCACAGTTTCATTTGTTCTCCATTCTTTGAAACGTTTTACAAAGGGGTTACTTTGTGTTCTGGCCATGCTTTTGTAATACAGGCAGGCTCCAGTTTATGTATGGTTGATGTTGAAAAATTCATTTGTGAGTTCACTGTTTAAAACTCAGAACATATTTTCCCAGGGAAACAATACTGTATTGGGTGGGTTACAATAGCCTGCCCATAGAAACCAACTAAACATTCCATTGCTGTCTGGTTTCTGGGATAGAGGGCTATTCTGTACTAAAGGGAAGGAAGAACAGGAAAGGGAGCTGTCTTTCTCTTTCCTGGGCCCAGATTCACCCATAGTAGAAACTATAAAAATGACAAAAGTTTGTCTTTGGTACCCTCCCTGTTCTCTTTCTGCACCCCCTCCTCCCTTCTAATGCACCCTCTCCTTTCTAGGATCCAAGTCACTTAGGTACTTGATGCTATCTCAAGTCTTTGCACTGCAATCTTTCCCCCTAGACCTGTGTTACACTCAAGTGCTCCATGCTTTAAAATGATCTTCCTCCCTTCTCCATTTCACCCCAAATTCCCCTTCATAAGGTTGTCAGAGGCAAGCAATCTATCTGAATGCAGTAAATCTCTAAAAGCTCCATTTTTCTCCTCAAGAAGTGGGATGGCAATGGAAGTAGATATGAGAGAGGATGTAGAAGGGAGCAGTGAAAGGAAAAAAGGCCTTGGGACAAGTCCAAAACCGGTTTTTACGGAACATGTGTAAATCAAGAACTATCTCCAGAAGTAATTTCCCCTTGTAAAAATGTGTATACTGATATGGATAATCAGACATAGATTATATAAAACATTAACTGCTCTCAACTCTCAACTCTAATTAATTTTCTTCTAAACCTCATTTTAGTCCCCTCCATTTTCCTTGTGTGAAATTTCAGGCTGTTAATAGAACAATATTACTACCATCTTTGTTTGCAAGATAGGTCATTTTCAAATTTTAATATCTGAAAAATTACCATAGGGGAATTTCGTCAGACACATGGCTCTCATTAGTAAAAAAAGATTACTGAAATTCTCTACAGAGCATATATATACACATATGTGTGTATATATGTGTGTCACACATGCATATATTGTATATGTGTGTATATGTTATGTGTGTGTGTGTGTGTGTATGTATGTGTCAACATGAAATCATCCTCTCTTCTCCTTCCTCTCCCCACCCCACCAACTTTTTGGTTTATTTTTCAGTTCTAAGTAATATCGGAAAGTACCCCATAGGAGAGGAATGCCATGGACCTTTTCCTATTTGGGCTCTTCATGCTTAATGAAACTCCATTTCTGTTTCCATCCTGTCTAAGTCTAGGAGTATGGAGATGGTGGCATTGACATTTTTGGATTATGTGGGTACGGTTGCGGGGTTGCAGAGGAGAAAGTAAGGGAATTCATATGCTATATACTGGTGAGGAGCATAGGGAGTAGAAGACTCAGGTAAGCATGGATTTTATAAATATAAAAAAAAAATCGAAGTAAGCAAATTATTGTTCTGTATACCTAAAGGCAGCTGCTGCCTGCTGGAACTGGAGTAAAGAAGATCTGAATTCAAATGCAGCGTCAGGCACTTACTAGTTGTGTGACTCTTGGAAAGTCACTTAACTTCTACCTTCCTCGGTTTGCTCATCTGTAAAACAGGAACAACAATAGCACCTACAAGTCAAGGTTGTTGTGAGAATAAAATAAGATCTTTTTTTAGTGCTTTCCAAACCTTAAAGCTCTATATAAATGTCATTATTCCTGTTGTTATCATCATCATCATCATCATCATCATCATCGTTGTTATTATTTCCTAACCAGTATCTTATCTTCTCATATAGTATCAGCAAGGCAGGTCTATAAAAGAGCATCCCCATTTAATGAATTGAATAGAATATTCAACCTAGGCAATATTCTCATTGAATGCTGCAGGCCGAGGGGAGACAATGATCAGGTCCTTTGTGTCTCATACAGTGTCCATGGTTTTGGACTCCAGAAACACTGGAGGTTTGAGGGAGTTTTTTGTCTGTTTAGTTATTTATTCTCCCTAATGCACTTGCATTGCTCCTCTCTACAAACAGCCAGTTCCTAACTGGCAGGTTTTTAAGAACATAAGTCTGAGGAGAGCTTTACAAGGCATCTCCTCTACACTGGCTCACATAGTTCAATGAGCTGTTTTATCAGCCAGAACACCAGCTCTGTCTTAGCCAGTTACTGATGCCGTAATCATAACCTTTGAAATGTCTGAGTGAGTAAACAGAGGTTCCTTTGGCAGAAGTATACAGCATATCCATTTCTTTTCTCAGGAAGGCATAGAGAATACCCTAATGTCTCTGAGATGAATAATAATAAAATAGGCAATAAGGCAAAGCAATAAACACTTAAGCTAGGTAGTAGAGCCCATAGAAGACTAGGTTGGATTCAGGAAACTCTGAGTTCGAAATTGGCCTCAGACACTTACTACCTATGTGACCCTGAGCATGTCATTTAATTTTAGCTCTCTCATTTTCAATTTCCTCCTCCATAAAATGGTGATAATATCATAGCACCTGCCTTAAAGGGTTGTTTTGAGGATCAAATGTGTTAACATCTGTAAAGTAAAAAACAACAACAAAGTACTTTACTTTAATGTGCTATATAACTGCTATTACCATGATTATGATTATTATAGAGCTTGCTTTGTGCTAGGCACTGTGCTAATCACTGGGGTTAGAAATATAAGCAAAAAAAGAAGACAGAACGTTCCTAATTGAAGGAATTTAAAGTCTAACGGGGGAAAACAACAGACAGCAGAGACCTGGAAAGGGGTGGGAGAAAAGTAGGGGAATTATGTCAAATTTAGAAAGCCACAAGCAGAGGTAGTAGGAAATGTGGATTTCTGGGCTTGGGCTTCTCTTCAAAATAGAAACCCAATGAAGAGCTCACAAATGGGAGAAAACTGAAACAGAGGAAAGATGTTCCAGGGTGTAGAGGTCGAATGGACTAATGGATATTCCAGAGTGAACAAGTCCCAGGTGCTGAGGGAAGATTCAGGGTGAGATGGCAATTGAGACATGGTGGCAAAAAAATGGGAAGTCAGAAGTAGAGATGGAAAAGGGAAAAGATTTCTATCTCTTCCCCATCCACCCCAATCAGGTTGTATTTAAAAGCAAATGTATTGAGAGGCAATGTGGTAGTGAACAGAAAGTTGCCCTTGAAGTCAGGATGACCTGGGTTCATTCTTGCCTCTAACACAAACTAGACAAGTTGTTTAACCTCTTACTGCCCACCAGGAAACAAGTTGTAGAGCAGATGCTAATTAAGCAATGGCAGAGGGAGTTTCTTCTCCTGGAATTCTCTGCGTAAATGAGCTCACAGCTCTAGTACAAAAACAAACAAAACAAAACAAATGAATTGTGACTTTAATTACAAATGTTTCTTTCTAGCTCCTAGTTAAATTGGACCTAGTGGCTAATATGCCATTTTGGAAAGGAGATGATTCTAAATGGAATATTGCTTTATTGAACAAATGTTGAACTCAATTGCATTAAATTGGTAGTCCCATCCATTCTTCTTACTTTGCTGCTGCTACTGCTGCTCCAACCCCTGGCTTCTTGGTCTTACCATCTATAAATCTGCCTTTCTCTCCAAGGCAGATGATCCTTGTGAGCAGCCAACTGGACTGAGATACACAAGGCAGACACAAGCCTCCAATACTCCCAGGAACAGAAATTGTTTAAAGGAGGCTGCACTGTGAGATCATGCTCTTCCCTGAAATGATTCAATAAATAATGTTAACCCAGCTATTTTGTCTGTACATAATGATATGTTTTACAAGCCTCGCTTCTGAACTGAGGCATGTGGTAAAGGCTAGCTGTCTCACCAGTCAGAAACATTCCATGTGAGGAGCCAAAATGTTTACCTGGAGCATTCTACTACATTGCCTTTATTAGATAAAGCACCAAATTACAGCCACAAGAGGAGGAAGATAATGCTTTTTCCACTCTTTCCCAAGACAGCAGCATGGAACACTATATGGACGTCTGGCCCTGGAGTCTGGAAGTTCTGGGTTCAAGATCTGCCTATGACATGCACTGTCTATGAAACCCTGGGCTGGTTACTGATCTTTTAGTGCCCCCAGAAAATGCTAAAAGAACTGTAAATTGCAGAAAAGCTGCAGATCTGTATGGGTAAAGGGAGCTTCCTCATTGGAATAACAACAATAATATTAATAATGATAATGAAGATAATAATCATAATTACCAATTATATAGTACTTAGTATGTTCAAGACACTGTGCTAAGTACTTTAAAACTGTTATCTCATTTGATCCTCACAACAACTCTAGAAGGTGGGTGCCATTATTATTCTTATCATATTTATGAGGAAACTGAAGTAAATAGGGCCAAGTGATTCACCTAGGGTCACACAGTAAATGTGTGAGGCCAGATTTACACTCAGGTCTTCCTAACTCCAAGCCAGGTACTCCATCCATTGTATCAGCTAGCTGTCCACTAGAAGTTCCTTACACCAATGAAATCACAGGTCAAAAGAAAACAATGAGAGTTTACCTGCTACTAAATCTAGATACCAATTCTAGATGCCCACATTAACTCATCTTATCTTGTTAATTAAGATTTTTTGTTTCTCATACTACATTTTAGATTAAGAGCTAGAAGAGACCTCAGGAAAAAAAAATCCAGTAATGTAAAGATACAGGAAATGAGAGCATTAAGTTCCTTACATGAGACTCCACAGGTAGTTGTCATCAGAGACAACATTCAAGTGCAAAGGTCTGTGACCCCCAAAACTGATGGGCTTTCTACCATGTCATAGCAGATCACACTCTGGGCACAGAATGATCCCAGTAGGAAGATCCAAGAGTCTCTCTAGTCATGTCCACACCTGAGCAAGAATCCCTTCTGCAAAAAAGCCATCATGTGAGTTGTTGCCTTTGCTTAAAAATATTCATTGCTTGGAAAGTCACAACCTCCTGGGGCAGCCATTCCAATTGGAGAGCCCTCTAATTGTTAGGAAGTTTATACTTACTGCCTCTTTTCAGCTTCCAACCATTGTTCCGTCTTCTGTCCTCTGAGACCAAGCAGAATTTCCTTAGCACTACATTCTTCTATATACTTGAAGACAACCATCATACACTGTCCCCATTACTGAATCTTCTTTTCTCCAAGCTAAATATCCTCAGTTTCTTCTACAGATCACAAGAGCATAACTTAGAACATGAAAGATGCTTCACAGGTATATAGGTCAAACCCTCCTTTTATAGATGAAACAGATGCTCAGTTTGATATCCAAAGACGTTCTGTGTTTCAATTTTTAATTTTCTTGTGTTGTTAAGAAGAAATTTTAAGTGTATTTACCCCTATGTGAATTGGGATCTTGTTCAATTCTATTACAATATTCTTAGATTATTTAGTCTTCATTTGTCCTAAATGTAAGTTGAAAAAAGTTCACCCAACCCTTTTTTTTTTCAGGAACAGGATTGGTCATTGGTTTATAATGCTGAAAGCTAACACACCATTTATAATTTTTAATAGATGGCTGCAATGGGTTTTCTTTCTTACTATCCTGACTTAGGTTAGAATATCTATAAACAGGTAACACAAAAATGTTTTTACTGATGATTAAAAGATGCTAAAACCGATTAAGAATAAAGGGGAAGCTTCCTTGAAAGACTGATTGGCCTGTATTCTACTTTACCAAAAAGCCTCCTTTCATGCAGGTTTTAAATAAAATATCTTTTGATAAAAGAAAGATAGTCTTAGGGCTAGACAGTCTAATCCATTCACCACCCCCTTCCTTATCGATTCTGACATAGTGCTCCCCAGCTCAGACCAGTTCTTTTATTTCCTTCTCTTCTTTTCACATTTTCAGCTCTGCCCCAAATTGCCACTAATCTACAGAAGAGCACAGCTTGGTATGTGAGTCTTGAAAGTGCTGCATGCCAAAGAATTCACACCAGGAATCAAGTCACTGCCAGCCAGAGAGTAAGTTTCTTTCCTTAACCTCTAAAGGACTCTGTGGATTTGGCTTTCAAGTGTCATTTCCTTAGAGGAGAGTTTGCTCTCAAAAACTTGGAGGAGGAGCTGAAATATGGCTCTGAGCCAGATTCTAGTTTAGAGCTTTCTCGTTCTTGCTTTTTCCATATTACAATTACATCAAGTAAGTGAATTCTTGCTCACATTGGAAGATATTGGGCAGGACCCAATCTATCTAAGCATCAATTTCTTTATATGTAAATTAGCAATAATAATCCTTCATTCAACAGGCATTAGTTAAATATACCTATTATGTGTCAGGCACCTGGGATACAAAGACTAAAACAAGAAATAAATCTATCCTCTGGGAGTTTACTCTGTATTGATAGCAAGTAATAGGTACGTAGAAAAGTAAATACAAATAAATCAGGTAGGGAGAGCAGTAGGTAATGGAGGGTGAATGGACATCAGGATACTACTTGAGGAAGATATTTGGTGCTTAAACTGAGCCTTGAAGGAAGGCAGAGATTTAAGAGAAGGTGAGGACATAGGAGATTCCAGACATAGGAGATGTCTGTCTATGCAAGGCAAGGAGGTAGAGACAAGATAAAATAGACTCTATGGGGAATAGTGAGGAGGTCAGTTTGGCAAAAAATATATGGCCTTATAAATTTCCTGGGAGGATCAAAGGAAATGTGAAATATTTTGTAAACTTAACACATTATAGAAATGTAAATTATTATTATAATTAGATGTCAACATCCCAAACATCTGTGATTTCATCAATGTGGGTAATTATCAGAGAATTGAGTTGGAAGGGACTTAGTTGATAACTAGTCCAACCTTTCATTTTACATAAGAGGAAACCAAGATCCACAGAGATGAAATGATTCACCCAAGGCAATAAACTCGGAAGCAAATAGAAGTGTCATTGAACATGGGTCTTCTGATTCCAAATCTATTGCTCTATCTCCTATACCATACTTCATTTCCAACATTAATAATAACCTATAATATGATTGTAATAAACTTAGCTCAACTAAAGTTAAAAGTAATGCCTCGTCATAGCATGGAGGTTACTCTGGTTTCCCAGAGAATATATCTATGTAGTAGAAGCTCTAGCAGGACTTACCAAGCTGGAAAAGGCTCCATCATAAAATCATAAATTTAAGGGTGAAGGGGACATTAGAGGTTCTCAAGCCCACCCATCCCATTTTACAAATGAAAAAACTGAGGCACAGAGAATTGAAGTGATTTGACCAGAATCAAATAGCATCTCAGTATCTGAGGCAGTGTTTGAACCCAAATCTTTCTGACACCAAGTTCGCTATCCTATTCCCTAACAGGGGTGGGGAACCTGCAGCATGAAGGCCACACATGACCCTGTAAGTCTTCAAGTACAGCCCTTTGACTGAATCCAAACTTCACAGAACAAATCCCCTTAATAAAAGGATTTGTTCTGTAAAATTTGGACTCAGTCAAAAGGCCACACCCAAGAATTTAGAAGGCCACATATGGCCTTGAGGCTGCAGGTTCTCTACCCCCGTATGCTACACTGAGGCTCAATCAAGTATGTGCTGGGAAATACCAAGTCTAGCTAGGCCTATTACCAGCTTGGGTTCAGAGTGTCTCTCTTTCTTTCTTTCTTTCTTTCTTTCTTTCTTTCTTTCTTTCTTTCTTTCTTTCTTTCTTTCTTTCTTTCTTTCTTTCTTTCTTTCTTTCTTTCTTTCTTTCTTCTTCTTCCTTCCTTCCTTCCTTCCTTCCTTCCTTCCTTCCTTCCTTCTTCTTCTTTCTTCCTTCTTCCTTCCTTCCTTCCTTCCTTCCTTCCTTTCTCTCTGTCTTTCTCTCTCTCTCACTCTCTCTCTCTCTCTCTCTCTCTCTCTCTCTCTCTCTCTCTCCTCTTCTTTATTTCTCCTACTGTGGCAATTCTTAAAGAACATCATCAAAAGACAGAATCATTAGAATCTGCTGGTGGTGGAAGTACCCATTTAATGAAATCTCAGATCTTTAAGCACTGACACAGTTAAGTATGTATGATAAAATGTTTATAAAATCATAACTCATCCCTTGTGACAAAAGGCTAAATAGGTGTATTACTTAGTGGATATAAGAAAAGTATGATCAGAATCCCAAACTCCTGATTAATATTCCCTTGGGTAGTCCTCTTGACAGTATTGTGTCTAGTATATTTTTGAGATCTATTTTTATCTAGAAAAATCTATGAAATCTACCTATAAAATCTAAATCTATTCATAAAATCTTTTCTTTCCTTTTTTTCCCCTTTTCTTTATACTGTACTTTTTCTTCCTTTTACTGAGAGGCATTACCTTGTAGTAGACAGGAAACTTATCTTTGGAGCCAGCAAGAATTGGGTTCACAATCTACCTCTGAAACAATAGGTAATATGACCCTGGGCAAGTCAATTACCCTGGCAGTCATAGAGGCCTAAAAACAGGCAAGCTTCTGTGATTAACAATTGTAAAAAAAAGTGACTACCTGCATTGGTGGAGGGAGTTGTCTCATTTCAGAGTTCAAAGTTACAGGTCCAGTCCCTATCCTGACCCTTACTGCCTGCAACTCAGGCTTTCAGAATTCAAGGTAGTAACTTTTTTTTCCTTTCTTCTCAAAATCAGAGCTCAATAGTTGATTAAGTTGAGTCTAAGTAGTCTATAGGAGATGGGGAAGCCCATTGTTCTCTAATTAGAGGATCTGAATTCAAATCTCACCTCTGATACCATTATGTAAGCTTGGGCAAGTTATTTAATGTTTCACCTTTTGAGATATCATTTTCCTTATCTTAAAATAAGGAGGTTGGACTAGTTGGTTTCTAAAGTCCTTTCTAGATCTTGCTCTATAATCCTTTGGAATTAAAGATTGTCAAGTATTCCTATCCACCACACATTATACACTTGGCAGCAATTCTAGCACCTGAACTTATTTATATTTGATCTATTTTTTTTTATCATCTGTCATTTCATTTTCCTCCAAATCCTTCAGAATGACAGAGAGCAAAAAGAAGTTTGAATCAGACTACGTTTTTTTCCTCCCCTATGGAGGAAAGATAATTCTAAACTGATAATTTCTGTTCAATAAGATATCTATATTGATATCGAAATATACATACATATGTATGTATAATTTCTCTCTCTATGTGTATATATATACACACATATACATATATTTTTGTATATGTCTTATAGTGCATGCACGTAAGTGTTTGCAAGTTTTCTTCCTCTTTAGAACGTGAACCTCCTTGAGAGGGTGGGTTGTTTTTTGTTTGTTTGTTTGTTTTTCCTTCCTTCTGTCCCCAGGATTTAACACAGCACTGTTGCAGTATGAGAGGTTGAGAGGTTGTGACCCCTCAAAGAATGAAGTACACCATGGGTCATCTGGAATGAATTCACAGACTCAAGCATTCTTTAAGTCAAGGTGACAACGTTTATTGTTACGCTTTTCAGCAGGCAAGGATTCTTAAGGACTCCTGCAATCTTAGAGTGGTACAGTTAAAGTTTATGTAGGATAAAATACAATAAAACATGTGCCAAATATGCTAACTAGGTGATTGGGGGGGGATTAGGGAGTGGTTAAGGAGTGGTCAGTTCTTAAAAAAAAGTGCACTTCTTGTACCTGCTGCGAAGGCATTTTACCCAGAATTCACTAGGAAAAGCCCACAAGGGGGGCCACATGGAGGTGTGGTTTTAGGCCTGCTACATCACTAAGTTAAGTAGAGTTCAGGGTAACTGAGAGTTGTTCAGTCTGCCACCAATCAATGTCTTGTTTGACGAGATAGATGTAGGGAGTATACATATGTCTTAAGTCTAGATACAGTTAATGAGGAGCCCAGGATGTAGATAATTAGGTAGGGTGGTAGTATAGTATAGTAGTGGGTAAGAATGTCTTTATGACCCAGTGCAAAGCCAATTCAAACTCATAATTCCTTCAGGTGCTATTTGGAACTGCTCCAAGGAAAGAGATAAGGGTCTTGCTGGGGCCCACTCATGAGTAATTGCTAAGCCCAGTGTCTTTGGGCTGGGGAGAAACTGTCAAGGATAGTGTTTCTGAGACTAGGGAGAAATTGGGGTCAAGTACAAGCACCCAAACATAAGCACCCAAGCACCCCATCAGTGCCAGCCACCTGAGAAGTACTTAAGATATGCTTGTTGGTTTACCTGAAGTTCATTCTGTATTCCAGAGTAATCAGAGATTAAGGCCTGGACAACTTTAAGCAAAATTGCTAAGTAGAATGAATGTTGACTTTGTCAGATCTCTCACCATCTTTTTCAGTCTTCTCTTCCTTCCTGACTATTCTGACCCTTGCCTCTGAAAAGTTATCTCCCTCTTAGTTCACTCTGCTAACTCAGTTAAGCTATTAACTGTCTTTGGCTTAAGGTTTAACTCTTCTTAGGGGCATTTTAATTCTAATAAGAGATTATTGAAGGTCTACAAGCCTTAACACATCCTCCCATGCTCCCCTCCTGCAAAGTAATGATTCTCTCTGGATGAGATTTTAGGCAGAAGCTGGTATTGGGGGGGGGGGGTAATAGGACCTTCCATTGATCCTCAAATGATATGCCACAGACTCTGGTTAAGACCAGTGTGCAGTTTTAATATATTTTTTTCATCAGACCCTAAGAAGTTAGATGGAATGAATCTTGTTTCTTTATCAGAAGAGAAAAGAAAGTGGGCTTCAGCTTCAAATATTTAGCAGAGCAGACAACAGGAAAGTGTTCTGCCTGGCTTAATTGCTCCAAGCCTGAGCTGGTCATGGTATTTGGGTAAAGGTCACTTAGTCCACTTCTCATATTTAATTTCATGTAGGAAGAACTCCAAAGTCCTCAGAGGGTTAGTTCAGGGCAGTAAAGCACTGAAAAGCTACTGGGGCTTATCTTTAGTCTTATCCAAATGATTGAAGCCTTTTGGATCTAAAAAAGAAGAATTGAAAGGACAGTGGACTTTTTAGCTCTTCTATTTCTAACTTCACTTAGAAGTGATTCGAAAGAGCTAAAGGCAATGGGAAAGAAAGGAATTTAAAAAAAAGGTCAAAGGGGAAAACATTTAAAATATATTTATTATATGTATACGTATACGCATATGTATATAAACATTCCGTTTCTTTTAAAGAAATTTCTTGATAAATTTTACTTTGAAACACATTATACATTTTGACAATTGGTATTTAATTCAATTTAATAAAACTTTTTAATTTTTTTTAGCACCTATTATATCTAAGGCCCTATACTAAGTCTTGGGAATACAAAAATGAAATGATGACTACATCATGATTATATTGCAGGGGAAAATTCTTATTCAGAATGTTTGTTTGGTTTTTTTTAAGATAAAGCCTAAGGTCCCTTACAATCCCATGACTTTTTAATTCTGTGATTCTGTGAATACTTAGAAAGCAAGTATGGCATAATCAAAAGAACACTGGATTTGGAGTCAGAGAACCTGGCTTTGGAAAGGTCATTTAGATTTAACTCCACTTCAAGAGGTAGCTGGGTATGAACAAATAATTAACAGTTTGATGCGTAATTCTGTAAAACCATTGTTCTCTTTTCCTAATACCATAAGTAATTAATTTTGAAAACTCTAACTCAACAAGCATTTGTTTAGCACCTGCTCTGTACTAGGCACTGTACTAGGCTTTGTACTATGCTATGGGGATACATTAAAATAAATGAAAAAAGAATCATTACTTGCTAGGCACTTATACTATAACAAGGGAATGAATGAATGAATGAATGAATGAATGAATGAATGAAAAAGAGTTTGTTATTTGCCAAACACTGTGATAAATTACAGGAATGCAAACACATCAAAAAAAATGATATATAGTCTTTGCTCAAGAAATTCATATTGTGATTTGAGGAGACAATACATGTAAAACAATGTAGCTTCAGAGTAGATGGCAAGGCCCAAAGATTCCTTAGGGTAAGCCCGCAAGTCATATGACATTGTCTAGGGATCTGGAAGGCATAGAGGCATGGGTGATGATAAGGATCAGAGGACGTTAGTATATCATGGAAGGGCAGATGGTCAGGGCTGGAATGGCCAGTGGTCTTCCATGTCATTAGAAAGCTTGTAGCTTATGCCTATCACTTCAGTCAAGCAGTGTGAACAATCATGTCCTTTGGAGTCTGAGTGATCCAGGAGGTAGTGGTGAGGATGAAGAAAAGACAAGAAGGAAAGGTGTCCTGGCAAGAGATTCTTCCCACCTGGCCCCTAAATTCAATGAACTATCACATGTCCTCTTGAAACTTGTCTACTAACATGAGAACAGAATATTCCTGAAAAGTGATCCCTGAGTCCCTGTTTGAAGAATTCAAGGGACAAACCAAGATGTCTCAAAGCAGTCCATTTTCTTATGACAATATATATCCTAATGTGATAAGATTTTTAAGCTAAAGGGGATCTTAAAGACCATATAACCCAATGCTTTTTAATTGGTGTGGAAACTGAAGTCCAAAATGGTACAATAATACAATCGTGAAAACTCAGCTTGAGAAGGAATAACAAAAGCCCTTACTTTATCAACTGGGATGATCCCAAGGCCCTTCACCATTTTAGAAATTTTTCTATTTATCAAGGTCCTGCCTAAAATCGGATGTCCAGAATGAAACAAGTTATTCTAAATTTAGTCTCAACATGGTAGAGGATAGTGGAATTATCAGCTTTCAACATATAGACAAGATTCCTTTAAATTCAGCCTAATATTGCATTAACTTATTTGGCCACCAAATAATTTTGTTGAATTGTGTGCAGCTTGCAATTCAATAAAAACTCCAAATGTATTACCAGAGCAACTGCTATCTAAATGTAACCCCTCTACTCCCATGCTATCCTACCCTAGACCCTAGAGTCCATCATGGTCTATTAATGACTATTTAAAGAGAAGATGCTTATTTAGATATAAGTTGGAATAGATTGCCTCTGAGTTCTCTTCCATCTATGACATTCTGCATTTTATGATCTCCAAATCTACAGGACATGTTAGTGCCTAGCTTACTTTTCCTCTCTCATAAATTCTAAAAAGAACAAGTCACTCCCACTAACCCCTCCTAATGTTCTTGTATTTTTTTTCTTCAGCAATTTTGTTGATGAGAATCAAATCTGGAATAGCTGTTGCCCTTACTGGTTCATCCAAATTTAAGGGATGAAATTGATTATTAACATAAAACAGGAAATTATTAGCTCTTCTGTGTTTGGCAGAGAAACAGTCAGCTACAGCAGGTGTCCAGATACTTGTAATTTTCTGTCACTACTATGTTATACCTTTGTGTCAAGTGTATGATGTTTGTCAAATTATTCATCTATTTCTTCTTTCCATTCATAACCCATGCTATATACTTCGTTGACAATATCCCTTCAGTCTCTACCACCATTAATCTTTTAATGCTTTCTACCATACTTAATTCCTTTGGCTCCTGGGATTCCTGACATGAAGATATCTTCCTAATAAGCAGTGCTACTCTGGCATCCTTTTTCTTAGCCTTTTTCTCTCGATAGAATTATATACTTCCAGAGCTGTCCTCTAATCACAGGTCTATCCCATCAAGATTCAGTAACACCTAGGGAAGTATGCTGAAGACCTGCTCTCCCAATGCCAGCTCCTACGCCTTAGGATCTTAGTAGGAATATTGAGAAGTAGCTATTTTGGTTTCTCATACCAGGAGTTCACACATTGGTGTGCTTTCTGCCATGATTATCAGTTGATATCAATTGGTGAGTCAGACTCAATTAACTTTTAGAAAAGAATATTTAGTAAGCTGGTATCATAAGAACATATGACAAAAAATATGCTCGCTCTCCAAAATCTGACTGACTCTCTCACATACAAAGTACAGGAGAAAGTGGACTCAAGCTTAGAAAGCACATGTCACCAAGGGATAACTGTAATTCACAGCTCTTAGAAGTTCTTCCCCCCCCACCCCGGAATTCTCAGGATATTCTCATGTATCTTTTCTGATGAGCTCTTTGTGGAATCCTATATCATATTGTTTCATCTTGTCCAGTCTACCCATCATTCCTAATGTAGACACTGCCATACATTATTACGGAAGTATTTCTAGGACAGCAATGGAACGATGTGAAGTCCCCAAGTCCTTTGGATCCTTTGAAGCTCACAAGGTCTTCCTCTAACTAAAAGTTGGGGAGGAGGTCAAGTATGGGCCTGAGGTGTTCTCTTCCCCCAACCAGAAGTTGTCTTAGGCTTTCTTCTGGCTCAGAACTATTTAGAATTCCTTGACTCCAATTAGTTCCATGGTTTTTATATAAAACCCAGAAGGGACATGACATGGTCCTTTATCCAATCTGAGCAGATTTCCTTTTACACCTGGGAAGGTATCCAAGTCTTATTCACTTCTGATGAATAATCATTACCTGTCCTCATCTGATACACGTATCAGGACTATGATCTTATCACTTACTTTAAGTGGGATGAAATAATTTGATTAATTCACTCTTCTACCTTTATACCTAGGAGATCAAACTTGCCTCCTTGTGTGAGCATCTTTAATTAATCTTTATTGTTTTTCATAATTAGTGCATTTGTATGTCTGATGTGATGACTTTTATCTCTATTCCTTTCTTATGTTTTGTTTTTTATTAATTTCTTGGCATCTCTACTGTTATTTTTCTTCCTACATTCTTGCTACTCCCTATATTATCTACCTTGTCAGTTTAACTTATTAGTGTTCCCAGGAGTATGTTGGAGCCAGCTCAAACATGCTCATGAAAGCTGATGGTTAAATTTTCAGTATGAACATTTATGCCTTGGAAATTAGCAGTGCTACAAACATTAGTACTTAACTTATTATTGTGGGATTTTTTGGTCTAAATTTAAGAAAGTGATAAAGGAAATATTATTAATGCAGATAAAATTTAAAAGTAGGTCATGAATAAATTTGTTCTGCCAGAGAGTTATTTGTTGAATATTCACCAGCATACCCAGTTTTTTCTCTTTCTCTTTTCTCCTCATTTTAAAGTCCTTTTAGCCAGGTGCTCAAGATTTCAGGTTAATAATCTTTTAATTAAAAAAGTCTATACCCAGTTATTTGCAATCAGTTCTTGACCAATAAGCTGCTATATTAAGTTGTGGTCCAGAAATTCAAATCGAATTTTCAGAAACTATCCTTTTAACCAGCTATTCACTACCTAACTCAGATTTTCTCTTTCAGAATTCTCCATTTTATTTGTAACAGGGATGTATCAAATTTCTCATCTAACATTTCATGATAATTTGCAATACTTTCTACATTCTTTCTAGCAGTTTCATTTGTGCCCACATGACTCAGTAGATGTAAGTGGTACTGTTCTAGTTGGACAAGTCAGAAGTTCTCTATCACGTGTTGGATGCCTCCAAATGCTCTACAGAGATCACTATTTTTATTATCAGCTGGAAAAGTGTCTGCCTCTGTATTCTCTACTATGGAGTCTCCAACCACTACTCATTTCTTTTTCCTCTATTACTATACGATCTTTTCCTTGATGATCTCAGTGAAACCACAATATTCTCTGGGAACTTAACTCCTTTCTTCTTAGGTAATTAAACTATATCTCTTCAAAAATAACCTTATGTGTATGATTTTGCTTCATGGGTTCAGTAATCCTTCTGCCCTTTCTCCTGCATCACATTCTTTTTCCAACATCCTGGAATAGGTCAGGATTTACCTTTATCACTTTCAATCTTTTTTGCTTTGTTTTCACATTGAAACTTTTCTTCCATTTTTTAAAGGGCACTTTATTGTTTCCAATGCCTGGAGAATGAAGATGAGTATTTCAAGCTCCACCCTCTCCCTCCCCCCCCCACACCTTACTTTCTCTTCTAGGAGAAGAGATTATCCCTTAATTTGAACATACCTACCTTACATGGTTGAAGTTAGTGCATAGGAAGTTTAATAGTTCTATTCAAAGTATATTGATTAATAGTTATGTGTAAGCCTGGGTAATTTTCCTTTTTTAAAATATAGTTTTATTTATTTTGTGAGATATTTCCCAAATGAACATAAAATTTTTAACATTCATTTAAAATTTTTTTTGTTTAAAATGTTCTCCCTTTCTTCTAGCCCTCTTCCTCTTTAAAAAGGCAAGCAATTGATATTGATTACACACATGAAGTCACGAAAAAAACATATTTCTATATTAGCCATGTTACAAAAGAAAATAGACTAAAAATGAGAAAAATAAAGTTAGAAAAAGTTTCAATCTGCATTCTGAGTTACTTAGTTGTCTTTCTGAAGCATTTTTCATGATGGGTGCCTTGGAATTATCTTGGATTATTCTCTTAATTATAGTAACTAAGTATTTCACAGTTGATCATTATACAACATTGCTGTTACTATGTACAATGTTCTCCTGATTCTACTCATTTCAATTTGCTTCAGTTCATCTAAGACTTCATAAATTTTTTTGAAACCGTCCTGCTCATCATTTTTTTTTTTTGGTGAGGCAATCATGGTTAAGTGACCTGCCCAGGGTCACATAGCTAGTAAGTGTCAACTGTCTGAGGTTGGATTTGAATTCAGGTCCTCCTGATTTCAAGGCCAGAGCTTTATCCACTGTGCCATCTAGCTGACCCTCATCATTTCTTATAACACAATTCCATTACAATCATATACTGTAACTTCTTCAGCCATTGATGGGCATTCCTTCAAATTCCAAGTCTTTGCCACCACAAAAAGATCTGCTGTAAATATTTTGTTGTGCAAATAGGTCCTTTTCTCTTTTCTTTTATCTCTTTGGGATACAGACCTAGCATTGGTATTGCTCAGTTTTATAGTCCTTTGGTTATAGCTCCAAATTGTTTTTTAGAATGGTTATACTAGTTCAGAACTCCACCCACAGTCCATTAGTGTTCCAGTTTTTTCACATTCCTTCCATAATTTGTTGTTTTCCTTTTCTGTCATGTTAGCCAAGCTAATATGTATCGCAAATATCTCAAAGTTATTCTAATTTGTTTATTTCTTATCATTACTGGTTTAGAGCGTGTTTTCATGATTATAGATAGCTTTGCTTTCTTCTTCTGAAAACTACCTGCTCATATCCTTTGACAATTTTTCAACTGGGGTATGGCTCTTTTAAAAAAAAAACATGATTTGTCTCAGTTCCCTATATATTTGAGAAATGAGGCCTTTGTCAGAGAAACTTGCTTCAATTTTATTTCAGTTTCCTATTTTCCTTGCAATTTTGGTTGCATCGGTTTGTTTTGTTTTGGTTTTGTGTGTGTGTGAAAACCTTATTTTTTTGGCGGGGCAATTGGGGTAGTGATTTGCCCAGGTTTACACAGATATTAAGTGTCAAGTGTCTGAGGCTGTATTTAAACTCAAGCCATCCTGACTCCAGGGCCAGTGTTCTACCCACTGTGCCACCTAGCTGCCTTGCAAAACCTTTTTAATTTCATGTAATGAAAACTATTTATTTTACTTCCTGAAATCTCTCCAATTCTTGTTTAGTCATAAACTCTTTTCCTAGCCATAAATCTAACAAATTCATTTTCCCTATGCTCTTCTAATTTACTTATGGTATCAGTTTTTATATTAAATCATTTTGACCTTATTTTGGCATATGGTGTGAGATGTTGAACTATGCTTAATTTCTCCTATATCGTTTTACATTTTTCCAGCAATTTTTATCAAATGGTATATTCTTAGCTAAAAAGCTTGAATCTTAGAGTTTATTAAGCACTAAATTGCAATAGTCATTTAACTACTGTATATTGGATGCCCAATCTACTCCACTAATCCAGCAGTGTATTTCTTAGCCAAGACCAGATTATGTTAATGATTACTGCTTTGTAATACAATTTGAAATCTGGTACTGCTAAGCTACCTTCTTTCATATTTTGTTTTCATCAATTCCCTTGATATTCCTAAGCTTTTGTTTTTCCAGATGAATTTTACTGGGTTTTTTTTTAATTCTGTAAAATAATTCTTTGGTAGTTTGATTGGTATGGTATCAAATAAGTAAATTAAATTCAATAAAATTATCATTTTTATTATATTGACTCAGACTATCCATGAGCAATTTCTGTTTCTCTAATTGTCTTTATACATGTGAAAAGTGTTTTACAATTGCAGTCAAATAGTCCTTGGCAGGTAGATTCCCAAGCATTTTATATTGTCTATAGTTATTTTAAATGGAATTTCTCTTTCTAACTGTTGTTACTGGTTTTTGCTGGTAGTATATAGAAATGCTGATGATTTACACTGGTTTATTTAACATCCTATGACTTTGTTGACATTGTTGATTGTTTCAGTTAATTTTTCAGCTGATTCTCTAGGGTTCTCCAAGAATAACATTATATCATCTACAAAGAGTTGTAGTTTTATTTCCTCATTGCCTATTTTTATTCTAGTACAATATTGAATAATAGTGATGAAAATGGACCTCCTTGCTTCACCCCTGATCTTACTGGGAAAGCTTCTCCATTACAGAAATGCTTGCTCTTGGTTTTAGATAGATACTACTTTTCATTTTAAGACTGGTTCCATTTATTGCTATTTTTCTAGTGTTTTTAATATGAATTGTTATTGTATTTTGTCAAAGCAGAACTATTTTTGGCATCTATTGATATAATCATATATTTGTTTTGTTTTGTTTTTATTATTGGTATGGTCAATTATGTTGATAGTTCTCCTAATATTGAACCACCCCTGCATTCCTAGTATAAATCCCATGTGGTCAAAGTGTATGATCTTTGTGATATACTAATGTAATCCCCTTGCTAGGATTTTATTTAAAATTTTTGTGTTGATATTCATTAAGGAAATTGGTCTATAGTTTCTTTCTCTGTTTTTGTTCTCCCTGGATTAAGTATCAAAATCATATTAGTGTCATAAAAAGAATTCAGTGGGATTCCTCCTTTACCTATTCCTTCAAATTTATTGGGATTTTTAACAAAGTCTGGGCTTAGAGATTTTTTTCTCTTAGGAAGCTCATTTATGACTTGCTCAATTTCTTTTTCTAAAACAGGGTTATTAAAGTATTATATTTCCTCTTCTGTTAATCTTGGCAGTTTGCATTTTTGTAAATATTCATCCTTTTCACTTAAATCATCGGTTTTACTGGTATATAATTGGGCAAAATTATTCCTATAATTGCTTTAATTTCCTCTTCATTGGTAGTGCATTCACCGTTTTCATTATAGATACTGTTAATTTGGTTTTCTTCTTCCTTTTAAAAATCAAATTTACCAATGGTTTATCTATTCTATTGTATTTTCCCATAAAACCACCTTCTTGTTTTATTTGTACATCTTTTTTTGTTTTTTTATTTTCAATTTTATTAATCACTCCTTTGATTTTTAAGATTTCCATTTTTGTGTTTGATTGGAAATTTTTAATTGTCTTCTTTTTTTTTTTAGTTGTACAATTCATTGAATTGCTTTTTCTCTCTTTTATTGATATACACATTTAGGGACATGAATTTTCCCCCAAGTACTGCTTTGGCTAAGTACTGCATCTAAAATTTTTTGAATGTTGACTCATTGTTGTCATTCTCTTTAATGAAATTATGGATTGTTTATATGATTTGTTCTTTGACCCATTCATTCTTTACATTTAGATTGTTTAGTTTTAAATTAATTGTAAATCTATGCTTCAATGTTCCTTTTTTGAATATAATTTTTATTACGTTATTATCTGAAAAGGGCGCATTTAATATTTCTACCTTACTGAATTAGGTTGTGAGGTATTTATGCCCCAACACATGGTCAATTTTTTGTGAAGATTTCATGCAAAGTTGAGAAAAAGGTATACTCCTTGCTATTCCCATGCAATTTTCTCCAGAGATCTGAAGAATCTCATTCTTTGAAGATTTTATTCATTTCCTTATTCTCTTTCTTATTTACTTTATGGTTAGATTAATCAAACTGTGAGAAGGGAAAGCTGAGGTCCTCCATTAGTGTACTTTTACTATTTCCTCCTTTAATTTACTTTACTTTTCCTTTAAGAATTTGAACACTAATGCATTGTTGGTAGAGTTGTGAACTGATCCAAACATTCTGAAGAACAATTTGAAACTCTGCCCAAAGGGCAACCAAACTGTATATACCCTTTGATCTAGCAATACTACTACTAGGTCTATATCCCAAAGAAATCATTAAAAAAAAAAAAGGACAAAGGACCTGATGGTGTTGGGATCTGGGCTCCAGAAAGGAAAAACCCTGGACTTTCCCACAAGGCCAAAATCTCTGGCCTTCCTCTGAGGCTATAATCCCATTAACTTGCCTTTCATTGTGGCTACACCCAATCTCCCCTCCATTGCCTTACCTCCCTATGGCCCCTGGCCATTTCCTACCTTTAATCCTAGCTAGGCTCCATTCTCCCTTGGCCAGGAGGTCCAGGTCCCAGAAGTTCTGTTCACCCCAGTTTACTGGCCACTCCTAGGTCCCTCCCCACAGTCTTTCTGTATATAAGGTCCACTTTGTGTACATTAAGAGACTGGGATTCTTATAATCATCTAGCCATTGCTTAGATTCTTATAATCTAGCCACTGCTCAGATTCTTAAAATCTAGCCAATAGCTTACTAATGTTCAGCCTCCTTAAGAGTCTGCCCAATATGACGGATGTTCTAATAAACCTTGTCTTTGGCTGAAAGAAGGGTTGGGTCAAATTCTTTTGGGCAGGACCCATGTCTTGTGATTTTGGGGTCCCAGCACCCCATAACCTCTAAACCACATCAGACCCACACATGTACAAAAATGTTTTCATCAGCTCTTTTTGTGGTGGCAAAGAATAGGAAATCAAGGAGTTGCCTATCAATTGGGGAATAGCTGAGCAAGTTGTGGTATATGAATATAATGGAATACTATTGTTCTTTAAGAAATGATGAGCAAGCAGATTTTGGGAAAACCTGGAAAGACTTACATGAACTGATGCTAAGCAGAATCAGGAGAACATTGTACCCAGTAACAATATTGTGTGATGACTAATTTTGACAGACTTAACTCTTTTCAGCAATACAATGATCTAAAACAATCCCAAAAGACTCATGATGGAAAATACTATCCACATCCAGAGAAAGAACTATGGAGTCTGAATGCAGATTGAAGCATACTATTTTCTCTTTTTGTTGTTGTGGTTGTTGTTGTATCTCATATTTTTTCCCTTTTGTTCTGATTTTCTTTTCACAACATAACTGATGTGGAGATAGGTGTAATATGATTGTACATATATAGCCCATATCACTGTGCATGCTATCTTGGGGAAAGGGAAAGAAGAGAAGCAGAAAAAAATTTGGAACTCAAAATTTTATAAAAGTGAATGCTGAAAACTATCTTTACATGTAAATGAAAAAAAATAAAATACTATTAAGTGGGAAAAATAAAATGTTACTTTCTTCGGTATTTTTTGTTACTTTTTTACCAAGTTGTTTATTGTCTTCTCATAATTTTTTTTTCCTTTTCTCTCATTTCTTTACCTAATTTTCTCTACCACTTTTATTTCATGTTGAAAAACATTTTTTAGCTTTTCCAGAAATTCTTGTTGGGCTTATGTTGAATTCATAATTTTCTTTGAACTCATTGCCTTCTTGTGAGTTTGTCTTGATTTTCCCTGTCACTACAGCAGCTTTTTTATGGCCAGGTTCTTTTTGTTTGCTCATTTCCCCGTGCTATTTTTTGATTTTGAATTTTATGTTAAAGTTGGGCTCTGTTCCTGGTGTATGTGTGGCGGGAGGGGGGAGGGAAGAGGGGAATAGTCATTTGTCTCAAGCTCCAGGCTGTTTTCAGAGCTATTTCTGGTGGCCTGGAAGTTTTCAGTGCTTCTAAGATGTTAGGATCTGGGCAGAGGTGTGGTCACTACTTTCCTGGTGTTCACTATGGTCCTTACCCAGCAAGGACCTTTGTGACCAAAAGTCTTATTGTTCCTCAGGGCTCCCACTCCTCCTTTACCAAAAGTGTTCTTCTCTGCCCTTGAACTATGATGTAGAAGTGGGCATAGGCAATGCACTTGCCAAATGACATCTGGTACAGCACCCAGTGCCAGCACAGGGATCCCCTATAATGTCTTTCTGGCAAGTTGCCAGGTCCCTTGTTCTTTTACCGTCTCTGGCTTGAGAGTTCCTGAAGCTGCTGTTGCTTCTGTCACTACCACCTAATCCCATCATAGGTTTTCATTCATATGGACTTTAGGCCAACCTCCACCCTCTTGTCAGAAAGCTCTCCTGATCTGATAAGTTGTTTTAGACTAGAAGAATGTCTCACTCTGACCTTTTATTGTTTCTGCCATTTCCAAATTCAATTTGAGATATTGTTTTAAAGTTGTTTGAAGGGGAATGTTGAAAAGCTCAGCTGTGTTTTCTCTACTCTACCACTTTGGCTCCATCCATGGAAGTCTTTGGGGGGAGATTTCTAATGGGATTATACAAGGTTCAACTTGTCCTTGGTTTTTTGTTATTGTTGTTGTTGTTTTTATTTTTTTTAATTGTCATTTGTCAGTTATTTGAATTTTGGGGAGGGTGGTAAGGGAAAAGGAGGGGAATATGCATTTTTTTAAGCACCCATTACATTTCAGGCACTATGTTATATGCTTCCCAAATATTAACATATCCAATCTCAGGGCAGCTAGGTGGCATAGTAGATAGAGCACCAGCCCTGAAGTCCGAGGTCCTGAGTTCAAATCTGACCTCAGACCAAAAACTTGCTGCTCACTAACTGTGTGACCCTGGGCAAGTCACTTAATCCCAATTGCCACAAAACAAAACAAAACAAAAAACGTATTTAATCCTCACAGCAACTTAGACAGGAAAGTGCTATTATTATCCTCATTTCCTAGTTGCGGAAAGTGTTGCAAACAGTGATTAAGGGACTCTTCCAGGATCACTCAGCTAGGAAGTATGTGAATATTGTTTTGCATTCAAGTCTTCCTTCTTCCAGGCTTAGCATTCTGTATACTGTACTGCTTAGATGCCTGATGAATACACTGAGGAAATGAGTGACACATTTTCAGATGATATAAAACTGGGAGGACTAGCTAAACTCTCATTGAGAAACTTAAGATTCAAAATGACCTCAACAGGTTGAAATAGTGAATCACCACCAAACAGCTGAAATTTAACTGAGATAAATTAAAGTCTTCCATTTAGATTTTTTAAAATAGTGTAAGTAGAGAATAAAGGAGACCTCACTTGATAGCAGTTTGTGTGAAATACAGGATGTTTTAATTGATTACAAACTTAATGTGAGCCAAAGTGTGATGAGCCTACCTAGAAAAGCTAATACCACCTGAGACTATGTTTATAGAAATTTAGATTTCAGATAAGTAGAAATAATAATATTTACACTGCACTATATGCTTATCACAACATATGTGCAGCATTGAATTAAAATATTTTTCTAATGTTTTAAGAGGATAGTTGATAAATTATAGAGCCTTCAGAGAATGATAAAATAAATACCTCAAATATGTATAGAGCCTTAGCATTTGTAAAATACTTTTTTTGTACATTGTTTCATTAGAAACTCAGAATGATCTTATGAGAAATAGGATGAGTCCTCTCACTCCCATTTTAAAGATGAGGAAACTGAGGTCCAGAGAGTCTTTTTGTCCAATGTGTACAAAGCTAATAAAATATTATTTCTACTCTAGTTTCTTTCTCTATACATAAAACACCTGCTATCCTATATAATTACTGCTCCCAAAAAAATGACTAGAGGGGTAATCAAGATGTGACAATATCTGTTTTATTAGGAAACTACCTCTGTTGTACTAGGAATGGCTAGGGTAGAATTAGGATCACTAGGTAAAATTTTCAAGGTAGCAGGTCTTAGCTCCAAATAAAGGAGGAAAAAACCTTTCTGATAATCAAGCTGTCCAATGATATTTTTTTTGGCCATTAATTTACTTATTTTTAGTTTTCAACATTCACTTCCACAATATTTTGAGTTCCAAATTTTCTCCCCATCTCATCCCTCTCCCAACTCCAAGACAGCATGCATTCTGAATACCCTTTCCCCTAATCTACCCTCTCTTCTAGGTGTTATTTTCTTCAGTATTTTTTGGGTTTCCTTTAGCAAGCTGTTGAGTAGTTTTTCATGATTTTCTTGCATCACTCTCATTTTTCTTCCCAATTTTTCCTCTACTTCTCTTACTTGCTTCTCAAAATCCTTTTTGAGATTTCCATGGCCTGGGACCAATTCATATTTTTCTTGGAGGTTTTGGATGTAGGAGATTTGACTTTGTTTTCTTCTTCTGGTTATATGTTTTGATCTTCTTTGTTACCAAAGCAAGATAATATAGTCTGATTCTTTTTGCGCTGCTTGCCCATGATCCCAGCCAATTTCTTGAGTTTTAAACTCTTTGTTAAGGTAGGGGTCTGCTTCCAGTGTGGAGAATCTACTATCCCAAGATTCAGGATTTTTGTGCAGCTGTTTTCAGAGACACTTCTAGGGACCTGTAAGTTTTCATTCTCCCAAGGTGGTATAATCAAGGGTGAGGTGTTTACTCCTTTCCTGACCTGTGCTCTGGTCTATGAGTGACCACAAGCACTGTTTTCTGTCTTAGAACCGTGTAGAGGATTCACTCTACATGGCCACTACAAGCTCCATCATACCAGCACTCCTCCTTCCCCCAGGATCGCCACCCAGAGCTATGACCCAGATCCAAGCAGAGGCAAAGCAAGAGAATCCTGCCTCAGCACCAGCAAAGAGATCCCTGAAATCCCCCTCTGATCAGCCACTCAATTTCCCCTCAGTCTGTGAGCTAGAAGCTCCAGAAGCAGCCACTGCCCTGGGACCAAGCTTGGGGACTGGAACTGGGATAGCACTTCTCCCTCACCACTGTCACAGATTTTTTCTACTGACCTTCTAAGTTGTCTTTGGTGTTTGTGGGTTGAGAAGTCTGGAAACCACCACAGTTGCCCATGATTCCATCCCCTGAGGCCTGCTCCAGGTTTACTGAGGCCTATTTTGCCTGTGCACCCATACTGAACTACATTTCTCTCCTAGCCAGGTGCAATAGACCTTTCTAATCAACCATCCAGGTTGTCTTGGGCTGGAAATTTGTTTCACTCCGTCTTTCTGTGGGCTCTGCTGCTCTAGAATTTGTTTAGAGTCATTTTTTACAGATATTTGGAGGGGTTTGGGGGAGAGCTCCAGCAAGTCACTGCTTTTACCTCAAGCTGTCCAATGATTGAACAGATCAACTTGATACTGGTTTCCTACTAGTACTTCAAGTTATATCATATTGAACTTCCTGCTACTGCAAGTGCTCATGAAGGGCTGAATGACAATATATCAGGGATTGAAGTCACCTGCTAAATGAAAGGTATTGTGGCACAGAAATTAGAGGTATTATGATATTTGGGGAGCTGGGAGATTGGGGTACTGGTCTAAATTCCATCACTAACTGAATGGTCATAAACAAGTCTTGTAATTTCTTTGAGCCTCAGTTTTCTCATCTTTATGACAAGCAGTTTGAATAGGTAGCATTTATATATCTAGTCTTTTTATGGTGCTCTAAGGTTTTCAAAGAACTTTATAAATATTATCTCATTAGATTCTTACAACAACCCTGAAAAGTAGGTGCTATTATAATCCCTATTGTACAGATGAAGAAACTGAGGCAGACATACTGGCAGACAAACTGCATGCCAATTAGTAAGTGACTGAGATTGGAACACAGGTCTTCAAGACTCCAGGTTCAGTGTTCTATTCACTTGACTACCTAGTAGATGAACTAAATCATCCTCAAGGTTCTCTTCAAATGAGAATCTGTGATTTAGATTTTTGGGACAACAAATTCCATGTGCTATTTTTAAACATCACTAACAATGACTTAATAGGTGATATTGTCAACCTGACCTGGCTATTTCATCTTTACTGAGTAATCACTTCTAAGAAAGAGAACTCTTATTACTCCAAATAGATTTTATTGGACGTCTTTGTACTGTCTTGGTCTACCTACCATTCGAGTTACTTTCACCATGGAGAGCTTTAAATGTGCTAGGTTCTGAACTGAAAAAAATTAGTGTGCTTGTGTGGTTAGTCTTGGGAATACTGGCAGTTACCTGCATCATCAATATATTGACCCCATGAACTTTCTTTGCCAATTTGCTATAGAGGGTTGGCTGACATGAAAAGATGCCATAAATAGGTGTAGTAACATGGTTCAGGGTTGGTCAACAAATAAAATTTATCTGGCTTGTTTGGGAAATGAGAGATGGACAAGCAACATGTTCATTGTGTACATTTTATCAGTGCTTCATGAAGATGCCTATACGTACACTTATGCCAGCACACCAAACCTTATTAAACAAACCTTATTACAAAAGATTTATGCTTATCCAATGCTGGAGACATCCTTCCTCTGGCTTGAGAAATATCAGAGTGAGTGGGATTTTAAAATGACACCAGGGTGCAGTCAAAAAGCTTAACTGAGCAAAAGGGAGCTTAGCAGGATTGAAAGACATGCCTCACTTTTAGCTGTAGTCTTATTTCTTCTCTACCTCACAAACCTCGGAGGCTACTTTGGGGTATTCAGCCCTTTCTCCTTCATTTAACATCTGATGTGCACAAGCAGAACATTCGCAGCTGGTCCTGATCAGGCTGGGCCGTAGACTCTTCAAACTTACATCAGTGAGGCAAAGCCCCCCGGGTCAGACAGCCTTGGCAAAACTAGCTAAACATTTTTGCAAAATTACTTGCAGATCTCTCAAGTTACTAGTAATTTTTCAGGATGAATGGGATCCAAAATGTGTTCTCTGTGTGTGTGTGTGTGTGTGTGTGTGTGTGTGCGCGCATGCTTGCGTGTGTGTGTGTGTGCTTTTTAAACTAAAGACAAAAACAATTAAATAATAGGACAATTTGCATTAGTGAAAAATAAGACTGTAGGGTGGGAGGTATAGGGGAGTGGAGTCAAGGGAGAAGGTAGGGAAGAAACACGAATATTCCCAGGAAGCATCCTTCTCAGACTGTACTCAGACTCCTTTGTAAAGCAATGACCTTGAGAGTTAGCACATTTTTAAAAAAAAGAAAGAGGTCAGGTTTGTGATCCAGAATGGAAGAGGAAATGTTTTTATTTTACCCTTAAAGCAATGGAAATTTATTGTGTATATTTGGACAGGCAGTTTACATTTTTTACTACCCTGGTGGGTAAGCTGAAGAAATCCATTCCATCCAGTTTATGACACTCTAGTCCTTTTGGATGGGGACTCAAGCCATTGGCAAGCAAAAGCAGTTTAGTTGGGCAAAAGGTTTAGCTGAGTTAACCCATGGTTCTCAGAGAGCTGGTCTGCCTAACTCCAGTCACATGTAAGTCAGTATAAGAGGAGTCCTACATACAACATGTAGGAAACTTTAATTCATGAAGACAAAGTCAGGATTCTCTGACAGAAAAAGAGCATATTTTGTGAGCTTACCTATTAGGTAAAGTGCTGTTCCTTCTAAACCCTGCACAACAGAGGTAAATGCTTCAGACTTTATGTACAAACATAGTGGTGATATGACCTATATATCAGCTCTTTGGGTATTGTTGCTCTGTCCATATCAGGACTTAATTGCCTCATCTTCATCTAGCAGAATGCTTTTTGTCATAGTTAATAGAATAAAAATTATTGATGAGACAAACGGTAAACCATTTGGAATTTATATTCCCAATTTAGAAACATTTTTTCCCCAAAACCCTTTAAATCTCTGGAGTTCTCAAAATTAGCCTGGAAGAACTCAGAGAACAGGCTTTATTTGTAAGATAGCCAACATTTTTTCTCTTAATCCAGAATGGAAATAGAATGTGGTCACTCATTCCAGGGATCTTGCAGTAATTCCAACTTTAACCCCAGCCAGACAGGAAAGGAGAAAGAGAGAAAAAGAAAGAGAGACAGAGAGACAGACAGAGACAGAGACAGAGAGACAGACAGAGACACAGAGATAGACAGAGAGAGAGAGAGACTTAGTTCAGTATATATCTGAGAGACTTAACACTTTACCTAATTAGATCATTCCAAAAAGTCCTTTTAAAATATATAGCACATTTTAAAACACTCTAGAGTTATATATGTTATATAATGTTTCTACCCTACTTTCTACTAACTCAAGTCATTTTAACAATCCTCAGAGGCTTTCATTGTCCTTTGAAAAACAAAAATATGTGCACTATAGTAAGTCTTACATATTAATATATGCTTATGTAGAAACAATGAATTTACAACGAATACATAAAGGTGCTATCCCATGGAACATGCTCAGAGTTGGCGTTCCTGATTCCAATTGACCATATGGGAGCTTTGGGGTCTCTTTCTGACCATGTGTGAACCAAGGCTACAGGGTTTGAACTTTAAGAGGATCAAGAATTCTTAACAGCTATGAAGTCAAATGAGCTTGTGACTCAGTGGGTCTACAGAAGGGAGTTTTTGTCCCCTTAACCTCTTTCTTCCTGTCCTGTTCTAAGTCATGTCAGAACCATTTTGAGCCCTATTTCAAGAGATGGGTAAGGGAAGAGGAAGCTTGTTTTAATACTAGCTCTGGCCTTCACATGTCCATGAGAGCATCTTATAAGCATGTCCTACTTACACAAGCCTGAATATGGGTTTGGTCTTCTTCTTTTGTATTTGTTCATTCTTGATCTTAGGCAAATGAATACCTATTATCAGATTGGTATGCCCATATTTAGAGGTGACATCATGTGTTCAAGAGTTCCAGAGGTCTAGGGTTGCTTAGGGTCAGAGTAGAATGTTGACAAGGGAGGGGTCTCTGGCAACTATTTCAGTACTCTTGCCGAGGACAGCCAAAAAGATTTCCCTAGCTGTTTTACCAGAATACATGGAATAGGAGTTTTAGGACAGTAACGAGTTGAGGTGAAATGAAAAACATAAAATTAGCAGTCTTGAAATGCATTTTATGTTCTGATGATGTTTAAATATCAGAATCTTGGAAAAGTATAGTATCCAATTTGTGAGAAAAAGTAGCCCAGCCCCACTCATTATACACCAAGCTACCCCAGAACTCAATTGAGTCCAAACCAAATGTGAGAGAGGGCATACATAGTATCCCAATCACAATGGGCCCAGTGGTGGTACTTCATGTTAAGCTTAAAAATAAATTTCTAATTGTCTTCTCTTCTACATTAGATGACAAATTCTTTAAAGATGGTAAGATACAAATTTAGAGCTGAAAGGGATCTGAGAGGCCATGTAGTCAAATCTCCTCATTTTACAGAGACACAGAATAGTAAAGCGACTTGCCCAAGGTCACCCAAGTAGTAAATGGAAGAGACAGAATTGGAACCCTAGTCTTCTTATTCCAAATCCAGTCCTCTTTTCCCATAGTTCTTCTTGACTCCAAGGTAATGCCTCTATCCACTCTCCCTTGGTGCCTCCCCATTAATTCACACACATTGCTGAGTTCAGTTAGATATTTCTCTATCTATCCAAGCTTGATAATTGCTTACCAAAAAAGTTGAATTTATACCTCTGTAAAATGTTCAGATTGGGAGTCAAGGGAAATAGAGTTTGCCTGGTTATTCATAACCACTGGGTCAAGAAATGGAGTGAAAACCCAAATCTCCAATAAAAACCCAGAATCTCTTGGTGTCAAACTTGACACCAAATGTGCTCTTTAGTGTTTCTCTGAATTAATGAGCTGAATACACTGAAGTACATTTCCTGTTGTTAATAGTCTAGCCTTAGATCTTTTTTTCCACTTATTCATTTTCCCATAACATTTCTCACATCCAATTACAGTCCTGGGCCTATAGCAAAGAGACACAGCAAAGCACTGTGTTGTATCATAAAATAAAACAAAACCAAAAGCAAGTCAGATAAAACTGGAGCTGAGTCCAGTAGGAAAGCACTCCTCAGGTGTCACTGACTGGCACCTAGAAAGCAAGCTTTTTTTCCCCTGAAAAGCTCTCTATTAAACTGAGTTGCTTGGCACACATATCCATTTCCTCCTTGAAAATATCTGTAGAATTACAAAGGATTTTTATTTTAATCAGGTAAATAAGACAGTCATCTCGACACCCAAACACACACACTAATGATTTGTTTTCTCATTTTTTGTTTGCATGTAATTGGAAGAGAAGGGCTACAATCACATTTACATAACATGACATATTGGTAATTCTCAGGTGCTGGGAACAGGGACTCTGGCTTTTGGAATATCAACCTATCTGTCAAAAAGATATTACTCATTTGGGGACTAAAATGTTGTGGGGCAGGAATATTTTCCTATAATTCATCGGGCCAAATTTCCATCAGACTAAGCCCCTCTTCTGCCAGCAATAACAATAAAATAATGGACAGGCTATGCTCCAATACCAGTCTCAAAAATCACAGCATAAATAAACTTTTCCCCAATTTGGCAGAAGGGTGTCTTCCCCATCTCTTGTCTTGCTACCAAGCCTACCCTCAAGTTGTTTTGTATTTGATCTGCTGGTTTGTAAACTCTGGTCTAAACTCTAAGGAGTGCTAACTACTGAGTGCTGGCAGATGTTCAGGCAGATTATTATCTTCTCTGAAGGTTCATTGTCTTAAGAGGGTCTGTGTCTTTTCATATCCAATGTGTGGTTTTTTTCTGTATAAAGAAAAAAAAGTATCGAGTACCTCAAAGTTGTAATAAGAGAGAACTTTGCTGATACATATGCATACTTACACATATATATTTGTGCACGTGTATGTAATACACACATGTGCATGTATATACAGACATATATGTGTGTATATAATATTTACCTTTTTATGATTCCAAATATCTGGTTCTACAGTGAGGGAGAAGAATCTTATTTTCCACATATACCTCTATTTTGCAAAGGATTTTCTCTCAGGTTCTTTTGCTGATAAGAACCTACCTGATTTGTACAAAAGAATACTGCTCTCTAGTGGAATAAGAGGAAAAAATCCATTACCTCACTGATGCCTTTCCCTTACATTCTTGGCTGCTGCATACGAAAGCCAGCTTAGCTTTGTCCTGGAGTTATGACATGGTATGATATATGGCTACAATTATTATGATATTATACTGTGAAGTGGTTTTTCTCTTGTAATCAAGGAAAAAAAAACCCTCCCCCCTTCAAATGCTCCTTTGTAAATTGAAACCAGTAGGTTCCCCTATCCGTTGCTTCTCGGACTGTGGCTGCCTGTACCAAGAAGAAAAGGCCTGGAACTAATAACTATTTAATTTACACAGGAACTCGTAATAATTTAACTCACATAAGGTTAATTTGGGAGTGATTAATGGCAGCATTTATAGAACTGGAAATTTTTAATAATGCTTTACTTGGAAATTTATGGCATCAGTGTTTCATACCTATGGCTAGATTTTATGTTAGGGTCATCACAGGCTCCCCTTACCCCCTCTCCTAACATACCCCCTCCCCCTTATTATTCCTCCCCTTTCAAAGTAGGCAAGATTGAATCCAGCAGAGATAGAGTGCTTTACAAATTATTTAGTATTACATTCCTAGTCTCGGCAGGTGGGGCTTCAGAGAAATGCTAAAAGCTTTATGATGGGGGATTGTTCCCTCAGCAATTGTTATAGCACTGTCCTGTGTTTAGCCAGTTGTAACTGGATCTTAGCTCCTTTGACAGCTTTAATAACCACTACCCTCCGACACTCACCCCCCCACCCCCATCCCCATGCACACACACTGAATGCTAGCAAATGACTTTCTGGCTCAAAGTGGGTGTGTGCCACAGAGATGAAATGAGCATGGATTGGAATGCATTATAAGTGTGTATTCAAAACAGGCAGGCATACTTTGAGGTATTACCACATTAAATCTGCAGCCAGAAGCCCTGTGAAGATTTATTTTCAAGTTGCCCTATTCCTAAGGCACTGAAAAGTAACTTTTTAATTTGGTTCTTCTGCAGGAGACATCAGTTCAGAGAGAGGGAGATTGGGGGTTAGGGGGAGGGAAGGGGAAGTAATCCTAAGGATGAATGTAGAGGTTTCCCTAAATACTGTCATTTGACTGAATTGCTTTGCAAGGAATTTCAATATTAAAAAGTAAGTAGAGATTTGAGAAAATTTTCTCATTCCCAAACATTACAGTGGTAGAAAGAAGAGTTGGTACATTTCACTCCTGCTCCCTTTTTTGTGTGTTGCCTTCTTCCACTAGAATGTAAGCTCTTTCAGGACGTAGAGTGTCTTTACTCATATTGTGTACCCAGCATTTAGTACAATGCCTGGGATACAACAAGAATTTAATACATACTTCATCCATCCATCTATTCATCTATCTATCTATCTATCTATCTATCTATCTATCTATCTATCTATCTATCTACTCCCCTATTGACTACCTTAGATCTCTATTTCTTTTCCTATTTCTTACTGTCTCTATATATCTATCTCTTTCTTCCTGCCTCTGTCTATAGGTATCCTGAGAGCTAATTATAAAGGAGACTCCTAAAATAACAGTAGATAAATATTTTTATTAGAAATACACAGTTACTTGTTGTTGTGAGTAATTGAGGTAGGGGTGAAGGGAAGAATATTAAAATGTATCCTGAATGGGTAAGAACACATAGTGCTCTACATCCTTATTAATTAATACTACTCTCTCACTTGTCTATCCCCTTCCTCCTACTTACTCTCTCCAGAAAACACCATAAACAGCTATGAGCTGAGTATTTTCTCCAATTTTTAATTGTTTTAAAGTGTGTTCTTTAAGAATAAATTTTTTTAAAAATGTTCCTTCCTAAAACATTGTGAACAATTCAGGAGACTGTCCCTATAGTTCATTGATACCAACCTTCATTACCTGCTTGGAAAGACTATCTCCCCATGAGCAAGTATGGATCCCATAAGCACATTGAATATGTTGAGGGAAAGCACAGTAGTGCAATAGAAGGAGTATTAGACTAGACTAGGAATCCAAAGACTTGGGTTCTAAATCCAGATCTATAATACTTTTCAGAATGCGGTACAGGAAGCAAACATATGTACTTTTAAAGATCTGTTAATTTAATTTCATCAGTGTGAAAACTCCAGTTTGGAGACTCTGCATTATATAGTCCTAGAGAGTTCACTTTAGCTTGAAGATGTAAAGTGGCTTGTCCATTGACACACAGCTAATAAGTAGGGGGATTTGAGTTCAGGTCTTCCTGACCCTACTTTCCTGGAGTCCATCTACTATTATGGAAATCTATACAAAAAGGAATAGAAAATTAAAAGAAGCAAGAATATATTTGGTAGGATGAGGACAATCTTGAATAAAAAGTTCTGGGTTAAAGGTCTCCAGATAAACATACATGTGTGTGCATATATGTATATGTATGTGTATATATGTATTTACATATATACACATACATATATATACACATATGCATACACATATTTTGTTATTGTTATGGAGTCATTTCAGTCATGTTTTCCTCTTCATGACCCCATTTGGAGTTTTCTTGGAGAGATACTGGAGCGGCTTGTCATTTCCTTCTCCAGTTAACTTTATAGGCAAGGAACTGAGGCAAACAGGGTGAAATGACTTTCCCAGGATTACACAACTATTAAGTGTCTGAGACTAGATTTTAATTCATGAAGATGAGTCTTCCTGACTCTGAGCCTCACACCTAGCATATATATGTGTGAATGAATATATGTGTATATATATTATGTGTGTGTATATATATATATGTATATATAATATGTGTACATATGTATTATATCTACATTCATCTCTATTATCTATCTATTCTTTTGCCTATTTATCTGTCTACTTATCTATCTACTTATGTATCTCCCTGTCTATTTATCTATCTATCTGGGAGACTTGGACATTCCATAAGTGTCACATTCAACTTCTTATCAACTTCTTCATCTCCCACAAACCATATTACCTGGGTCAAAATAAGGACCTCAGTAATAAAGTCCTGTAAATGACTTCATGGATGGCTAAAATGGGCTGGGAATGAGGTTGGGGTTGAGGAACAACGCAGCAGGGGATTTTTTTTTCTTTTTAAAAGTATCCACTTCCACTTCTCCTAAAGTCTTATTCCACTGTTTCATTCTGTCATGGATGTGACTCTGGATTTTAGAAATTTATACTAACAGAGGGCAAGGAGTAGCTGATGCTACCAAGGTGGAAAGACTTTGAATACAAGCTTGAAACATGTCTTATCTGAGGATTCTAGTTACATTTAGAGATGCTCATCATGTGAAGGCTGGCAACCAGGTAGGGATTTCTGAACATAAATAATTATTTAGACTGCTAAGGAATGATGCAAATGTTATCTGCATTGGTGGAGGGGGAACCCAAGCCAAGGAAATTATTCATCTTTTGAAAGATATACTTCGAATGTATTAGTGAAAATATGTAGAGGGTAGTAACACTGGATAGAGCACTGGCCCTGAAGTCAGGAGGACCTAAGTTCAAATCCAACCTCAGACCAAACACATGACACTTATTAGCTATGTGACCCTGGGCAAGTCACTTAACCCCAATAGCCTAAAAAAAAAAAATGAACACCTTTTAGACTCACACATTTTCATATCCTGATCAGAGATCATAGTTGGAAATGTTCTAATCACTTTTTCCCTTCTTTTTCTTTCTTTCCCTGCTGTGTTTGTGTGTCTGGGTCTTTCTATCTCACTCAGCTGAAAATACAGTGGCCATTTAATGACCTCTATTCTTCTATTGATTGACACGAGAGCTTTGACTTGATCTTTTGCCAACCTAGGATACTTCCCTGTTCTTCAGGAAGTCTGGAGGCTTTCTGCTCCAACAGCCTCACCATATTGGTAGTGCAGACACCCAATTGATTTAGGTCACTGCTGTTCAGAACTCCTTAGCTCAAGCAATCCGCTAGCCTGAACCACAGTGGAAGGTATTACAGGTGTTTTTCACCACACTTTGTGCCTTTTACAAATTTATTTTGTGGATATCTTTTTGTTTTTATATCTAATTACCTTCTAAAAGTACAACTGCCTCCATCTTACCCTTCAAGGTATCTATAAAAAAAATTAAAAAGGTAAAAAAGGCAGTTTAGCAAAACCAGCATATCAACTGAATCCTATAGCATATACAATATTCTATACCTACAGTACTTTGACTCTACAAGAAAGGAAAGAAGGTACATGAAAGTTGAAAGTTCATCATCATAATTACAACAGCTTTTTTAACCACTAACAAAAGCAAAGGGCTATTTCTATGCATAAATTTCAAAGTGCACAAAATTAAATAATAACGCATATGCACAATTTCAACAAATGTGGTACAGCCAGAGCTATAACTAGGACAAGATGCCTAGGATTTTCTCCCAGGATGTTAAGGGTAGCTGACATACCAGATAATGCTCCCTTCCCTTGTCAATATTCCAGCCAGTTAGCCCTTAGACTTGTGATCCTCTATTGCCCCAATATGACTGCTTATTCCCTCACCATGACCAGGCCACACTTTCTCCCCTCCTCTCAGGTGACTGAACCTAACTTAGGCAGAATATTCTTTCCTTCCTCTATTCAAATGAATCCCCTGCCTCCCCCCCCCAAAAATAAATATACTAGAATTGGTAGTTTTAGCTATGGCTAAAACTATTAATTAGTAGGAAACAATAATAAAAAAAAATCCAAAAAAATCCAAAAACAAAAAGACCATATAGATGTGAGGAAAAAATGAAGTAGCCTTTTATTTTATTTTATTTTATTTTATTTTATTTTATTTTATTGTTATTTAGCAAAAGCATAGCCCATGAGATAACCAGCTAGAGAAGCCAACATTGGTAAGTCTATGAACAGTGGCTATCGTCACAAAATAAAGACTCATTTTCATATGCAAGTAAATATGTCAGGCTTTCAGGAATGCTAATGCAGTACAGTACAAGAGTGTCTATGGAATGATGATATATAACTTGAGAAAGGCAGTATTTGTGATTCCAAATTATTATTGTTGTTCCATTTTTGATATTCATATTTTCATTGTGGCTTGGAATATCTTTTTAATTTTCTGGAGGCTATAGGTGCTCTGTGTGTGTATGTATGTATGTATACATATCAAAGAGAGAGAAAAAGCAGAAGGGAGAGAGAGAGAGAGAGAGAGAGAGAGAGAGAGAGAGAGAGAGAGAGGGAGAGAGAGGGAGAGAGAGAGAAGGAGAGAGAGGGAGAGAGAGGGAGAGAGAGGGAGAGAGAGGGAGAGAGACAGAGAGAGGGAGAGAGACAGAGAGAGGGAGAGAGAGAGAGAGAGAGAAAGAGAGAGAGAGAGAGAGAGAGAGAGAGGGAGGGAGAGAGAGGGGGAGAGAGGGGAGAGAGAGAGAGAGAGAGAGAGAGAGAGAGAGAGAGAGAGAGAGAGAGAGAGAGAGAAATATAATAGATTTTGATAGAGTACTTTTGGAGTTAGAATCAGGATGGCCTGAGTTTGATTCCTACCTCAGCTGTTTATTAGCTATAAAACACAGGGCAAATCCCTTTACCTTTCTCAGCCTCATTTTGTTCATTTGCAAACTGAAGGAAATACTAGCATTACCTTACAGAGCAGAGTTATGGTGAAGAACAAATACATACATACACACATACATATATATATATATATATATATATATATATATATATATATATGTATGTGTGTATGTATATATATGTATGTATATATATGTATATCAGTGTGTGCATGCACATATATACACATACATGTGTGTATGTGTATGTATGGACATGTATAGGCAAATGTACACACATGCATACATGAAAACTATATATGTAAATAAATAATATAATAATACTTATATACATATATATAAAACTTAGTATAATTTAAAGCACTATATCAATGTTAGCTATTATATATTCTCATTGTATGAAAATTAGCATGAAACTAGGCTGTTGGCAATGTAGCAGAAAGTATCTTTAGCTTTTTTTTCTTTGCATAGGAGAAAAAGTAGAAGTAATAAGATATAATTTTGCTAATTAATGTTCTTCATTCCTTTTATAATACTATTGGGGGTGGGGAGTTGTCAGGACCAATGCCCATATCTTATACCCTGTGATCATTTTATTGTTTAAAGAGAATTAAGACATGAGGGTCAATCCTAGAACACCTTTCTAATTTCTTTTAAGTATATTTTTAATTTGTTTATTTATTTTTAGTTTTCAACATTCACTTCCATACAATTTTAAGTTCCAAATTTTTCCCCCATTCCTCCTCTCTCCTCCACTCCAAGACGGCATGCAATTTGATATAGGCTCTACATATACATTCATATTAAACCTATTTTCACATTAGTCATGCTGTAAAGAAGAATTAGAACCAATGGAGCTATGAAAGAGAAGAAACAAAAAAGAGAGAGAGAGCAAATGTTATGCTTCAATCTGCATTCAGACTCCATAGTTCTTTTTCTGGATGTTGATAGTATTTTCTATCATGAGTCTTTTGGAATTGTCTTAGATCCTTGCATTCCGAGATAAGTCTATCAAAGTTAGTCATCACTCAATGTGGCTATTACTGTGTACAGTGTTCTCCTGGTTCTGCTCACTTCACTCAGCATTACAGCATACAAATCTTTCTAGGTTTTTCTGAAGTCTGCCTGCTTATCATTTCCTATATTACAATAGTGTTCCATTATATTTATACACCACAACTTGTTCAGCCATTCCCCAATTGATGGACATCCCTTCAATTTCCAATTCTTTGCCATCACAAAAAGAGCTACTATAAATATTTTTGTATATGTGGATCCTTTTCCCATTTTTATGATCTCTTTATGGTACAGCCCTAGAAATGATATTGCTGGGTCAAAGGGTATGCACAGTTTTATAGCCTTTTGGGCATAATTCCTAATTGCTCTCCAGAATGGTTGGATCATTTCACAACTACACCAACAATGCATTATTGTTCCAATTTTCCCACACCTTCCTCAGCATTTATCATTTTCTTGTTTTGTCATGTTAGCCAGTCTGATAGGTGTGATATGATATCTCAGAGTTGTTTTGATCTGCATTTCTGTAATCCATAGTGATTAAGAGCATTTTTTTCATGACTATAGATAGCTTTAATTTCTTCATCTGAAAACTATCTGTTCATATCCTTTGACCATTTATCAACTGGGGAAAGACTTACATTCTTATAATTTTTTCTAAATTCTCTGTATATTTTAGAAATGAGACCTTTATCAGAGATACTGGTTGTAAAAATTCTTTCACAGCTTTCTGCTTCCCTTCTAATCATGGTTGCAATGGCTTTGTTTGTGCAACTTTTAAATATTTTGCATTCATAACTGATGGCTGCCACCAAGGGTTCAGATTGGGGTCATTAATATCTGCGTTTATTTCAAGTATGAAAACTAACCTCCAAAAAGGTACTACTTAAATATTTAGTCATCACTTGGAGATGACCCCAGGTTTTCAAAAAAGCTATACAAGTGTAGCATGAATTACAACTGTTCTTAAGCGAGCTAAAAAGACTTTGGGTATGATCCCAGGAAAAACTGTCAGCCAACTGCACACCTAGATATGATCAGCCCATTTATTTTGACAGATACTCATCAGCTTCCTCTATCAGGAAACAAAGGGAAAGCAATTTTCTGGAGAGAGAAACTAAAAAAATCAACATTTCAAATAATATTTGGAACTCAGTAGGTTAATTCAGTTCACTCAGTGAGGAAGCAGCCTACCTCTTAGTATACTGGCTCTTGAATCACAGTCATTGATTCTTACTGCCTTGTATGCAAGAGGTATATTTGCCCACACTACCCTCTTCTCATTCTAAGTAGCTTAATTCCTCCCCAGGCCTACTTCAGCCATGTTAACCCATTGCCTAACACATCCCACTTTGACCTTTGGCTACATGCTCTATTCTGAAGCAACTTTCCTATATACTCAAACTTTTTTTTTAAAACAAATATACTTCCTAACTCCTAAATCTGACAAAAATTCATCTTTCACCTAAAGATGACACATTTCCTGCAATCCTTTTAGATTCAGTGACTTTTCAGGTCATACCTTCCTTTGTCCTTGACCCATAGGTCCAGAAAGAAGGGTAAATTTCATCGTTTGAAATTTTACTTTCTAGCCCTTGACTACAGTCTATCTTGATATCATTCCAGGTCATTCATTCATACTAAACCTATTCTCTACCCTCAACCATGGCCAACCTACTGCAATAAATGCCTTTATTACAACTCTTCTGCACTATTTAAATAGAATTTTAGGAAGTCTTACTATTTTCATTCTTTCTCCAGCCCAACCTTAATTTCACTGCCAGGATAATCTTTATTATTATTAACATTAACATTAATGATAATAGTATTAAAACCAATGATTACAACAATGATGTTCAATTAATAATAACTAACACACATATAGTATTTCAATGTGTGCAAAGTAATTTGTGTGGTATCTCGTGTAATCCTCATGATAATGCTGTGAATTAGATGTTATTATTATCCCCCTTCCCCCCTCCATTTTATTTATCTATTTATTCATTCATTCAATTATTTATTTGTTTAACTATTTATTTATTTGTTTGTTTGTTTGTTTATTAGGCAATTGGAGTTAAGTGACTTACCCAGGGTCACACAACTAGTAAGTGTCAAGTGTTTGGTCTGGAGCTGGATTGAACCAGGTCCTCCTGACTTCAGGGCCAGTGCTATATCCACTGCGCCACCTAGCTGCCCTCTCCCCCTCCATTTTAAAGAGAAGGAACCTGGGGCTGAGAAAAGTGAAGCCACTTGCTCGGAATCACACAGCTACTAAGTATCTGGGTCAGGATTCAAATTCAGGTCTTCCTAACTCTAAGGCCAATACTCTGATAATCTGGTCATGCCATACCTGTGTTCAAAAGTCTTCAGGAGATGAGTTCTCTATTGCGATGAAATATAGTCCAACCTTCCTTGACTGACATTCAAGGTCTATATCCTGTGCTACCCTATTCTTCTAGCCTTATCTCATATTATCCCTCTCAAAGAACATTGCACCCAAGTCAAAGTGGACCATTCTCTGCCCTCCAGATATATATTGTTCACTTATACCTCTGGGTCTTTGTTCAGACTTTTTTCCCTTATTCATGGTAGCCATTCCACTTTAATTACTGACTTTCTATCTATCCTTAAAAGCTCAATTTAATTGCTACCTCCTCTATGTAGCCTTCCTTGATTACTTCATTTCGCATCTACATTTTAGACCTCATGTAGATTTTAATTTTGTAAATCTCATTTGTCCTTATCATATGATCTTGTTTATCATAAACCTATCTCCTTGTTGGACACCTGGGTGATACAGTGGATAAAGAACTAGGCCTGGAGTCGGGAAGACCTGAGTTCAAATCTGGGCCTCAGGCACTTACTAGCTGTGTGACCCTGGGAAATTCACTTAACCCTGTTTGCCTCAGTTCTTCTGTAAAATGAACTGGAGAAGGAAATGGCAAACCACTCCAATATCTTTTCCAAGAAAACCCTAAATGGAGTCACAAAGAGCCAGACACAACTGAAATGACTACTAGATCTTTATCTCCTTCAGAGCAGGGATTATGTTTTATCCAATTTTCTTTTTATATCTCCAAGTACCTAAACCAGTATTCTTCCACTGTAAGCTCTTTACATATGTGTGCTGTACTGTAATGTATTGCATCACAGGAACTTGGTATAAATATCTGTAACAGCTCTATGATGAACTCTCTTCTGTTGAATCAATACACTTTATCAAATAGGGGATGGGGCCAAGCAACATTTCACTAAAATCACTAATGGATCAATTCAGCTGTTTATTGGCAATACAATGCAAACAAAACAATGTGCTGTTTCTTCTTATGCAGTCTTACTTGAGTCTCAAAACCCTTTCACTGGAACCAGGCTACTACTCCAGATCTTAGACTAGTCAGGTGGCAGGTGCAGGTGATAACCTATGTTAGGTCACAATGAGTCTGATGACACAGTGTGCATAGGGGCTTAGGTAAGACCAGTCTAGGTTTCTGTTAGGATGAATGGCTGGTATCAATAGTAATTGAAATCAAGAAAGTCAGTTAAAAGGCAAGCAGGAACAGGAGGCCAGACTCAGAGGTAAGGCACCAATGACTCATTGGATCTGAGAGCTTCAGAAGAAACATTGTTTTATCCTGGATAAACTAGTATCTCTGGATAGCTCCCTAAAAGATGTGTATCCTCAGACCTTCTGACTTAACTCAATTCCTCTGTTTTGTTTTCTCTTGAATTTTTTTGGTCTCTGAGACGGATAGATGGTCAGAGTCTTCTAGATTGACCAAGAGAGATGTTCATGCCGTAGGATTTTGTAAGCTGGTTAGGAGAGCCATTGGCCCCTTTCTCATCATATATACACATTTAGATAGATAAATAGAAATACATGTATATTTACGTGTGAACATGTGTGCATGTATATATAAATACTATCTCTATATATATTATATATATATACACACACACATACATGTACTTTATTTTAAGTAGGTTATTTATTATACTTCATTAACTTATATGCAAAGAAAAAGCATTTTATTCAGTAAGAAGATATTTTCAAGTTATTTACTTATTATTTTTGCTAGCAAAAGTAAAAATTAAAGTATTTATAAAAATAAAGTGGTTATATATTTTAAAAAATAATTATACCTCAATTATCTGGATGTTTCCTGAATTTGTTAAAGGTAGAGCTGTGAATTGGACCAACTATTGTAGAAAGCAATATTGACTCATAATTTTTTTTAATTACAGAATTGTTTATACCTTTTCACCAAAAATATAGGACTGTCAAATTTGTACTCTAAGGAGCTTATAGATGGGAAAAAATAAAAAGTCTTAGCTATACAAAATATTCATAGCAGCACTATTTGTATCAGGGAAATGTTGAAAATGAACTATATGCCCAACAATTGGGAAATGACTGAATAAATTTCACTACATGAATGTAATGGAACATTATTACATAATAAGGAATGACAGATGTGATAAATTCAAAGACTGATGGGAAAACTTGTATGATGTGATACAGAATGAAGAAAGGAGAGGCAAAAGAACAATATATACACTGGCTACAACTATACAAATGAAGATGATTTAGATGACAACAAAACTGAAGTTAAAAAGACAATGGATGATGTTGGTATTATCTTGTTAAAATAAAGGAGCACAATATTCTATTTTTAATGTCATCACAAAATTAACAGGTACACGCTTGTTTCTTTTTAATTTTTTGGGAGGAATGTCTACTTTTGCGTTAATTTATATTTATCAGTTATATTAAAATAATGTTTATGAATAAAGAAAATTACTTCAGTATTTTAAAACAAGATCAAAGAATAATTTCATCTATATTATCTAAATAATTTCTTAGAGTTATCATTTTACTTTTCTTGAATAGACCTGGCCTTGATATCATGACTACCACATCTTTTCACTAGGAAGAAAATAAAAGGTTATTATCCACAATAAGCCTTATTTTTTTGGGGGGAAATTATTGAATGAAAAAATAATTGCAAAAACCTAAGATTCATGGGAGTTACAACTTTCTTTTCTGCAGTTTTGCTTTTTTTGATATTTAAAATGTTTTGTGAAGAAAATTTTCCTCTTCATTTGAGTGAGATAAATTGCCCAGGTAAGACCAAACTAGAAAGGCTATTTGATCTATCCTTTGGCTTTCTTGAAATGTTCAAAATGACATGACATGGGAAACTGAAGCATTTATAAAAATTACCAAGAAAAAAAACCACTCTACTTTTGCATGTATCATCTAGATTTTTTGGGGGGGCAGTGAAAGTGTTATTTTGGTCTGACTTATATGTAAAATTTCCTCATTTACCCATGCCCTCTTGTGGCTGTGGACACAGGATATATAAGGCAAGCCTTGTAATGGTCTGGATACAGAAAACAAAGCTTTTGCGCCTTTTTTTTTGCGAGTAAAAATTTTGTCAAAATATGGCCCAATCCCTAACTGGTTGGTCTTTGTTTGAATTTTTGACATGTTATAAGAAGAAAGCATAGGTTCATAACCCAGAGTCATCTACATATCGTTTAGGTAGTTGGTGACCCTGGTGATTTTTCTATGGATCACTCTCTTCTTAGGTTGCACATTCAACAGCAAAATTGTCAAATGACAAAAATACTTTATATTTCCAAATTTCCCTTTGTTTAAGGCATTTGAAGGACACTGATTTTTTTTAAGGTATCACTGAATTCATCCCTCTACCTACTCAGATTGCCATCCTTCCACTCCTCACCCTGTAAGAAACACTGTTGCTTCCGTAAGGAGGTATGGAGGAATTCCTTTAGATCTAGGCAGCTCAGTAGTGACATGGTGCTGTGAATAGAGCTGTGGGGCTGACATTAAAAGGCTTGAGTTAAAATCTATCCTCTGATACTTACTAGCCTTGGTTTCTTCCTTTGTAAAATGGGAATAATAATAGCACTGATCTCTCAGAATTGTTGTGAGGTCAAAAATGAGATAATATAAAATTCTTTACCAGTTTTAATGCACCATATAAATGTTAGCTATTAACAATAATAGTTAAAATAAAGATATTTCCCAGATCTCATTGTAGCATTTTGCTTATCTGTCTATTTATCCCTAAATCTCACTGTATGATTAGCTCACTTCCTTTTGAACTTCTATATGTGTTCAGGGATGCCAGTAATGTTAAACTCAAAAGAAACAAGGACCACTAAGCCATACATAAGATTACCTGCAGGCTGCACAGTGACTTAGAAAAATACGTATTAACATTATCTATATTCTGTTGTATTCGTATTTATCTGATTAAAATTTTCGTAATTATATTTTAATATGGTTTGGGCTGCACTCAGGAGTATTGCAGCTACAGTGTAACGTGCTGTCCTTGTGTTTGATACCTTTGCTTTATGTCCTAATTGTGAAATGAGATAACTCAATTTTTAAAGTTACTTAAAAATCAATGATGATGATGATGATGATGATGATGATGATGATGATGATGATGATGGTGATGATGATGTAGTGGTAGTGGCAGTGGTAGTGGTAGTAGTAGCAGCGGCAGCAATAGTAGTAAGTTGCTACACCTTTACATATACCTACCACACCCTTCTTCCCCTCAGGATAATAAGTATAGAGCTGAAATAGATTTTAGAGTCCATCTAGTCCAATCCCCTTTATTTTACAGATAAGAAAATTAAGGCCTCCTTGTGATATGCCTAAAGACAGGTCAAATTGCCATTAGAACTCAGGCTCAGACTCCAGAGTCAATGCGCTTTCCATAGAATGCCAGACTGCCTTGTACAATTTTGATTTTTTTTTAAGATCATGACGCTCCCAAATTCTCAGCCATATGACATCAGTGAGAGAATATTGTTGTTAAAAAGAAGGGACTTTTTTGAGGTGAGGTAGAAGTTTCCTAACCTGGGAGTTCCCTACACCAATGAGATTATGAGATCACAGGTTCATTTCTTGCCATTGAGAGGTAAAGTTACTTGTCTAAAATTAACCAGTATCTGTCAGACATGGTGCTTAACCTCAGGCATTCCTGACTTGGAGACAACTTTCTCTCCACTATGACATGCTGTCTGTCATTATGCATATATATAAGAAAAAAAATTGAAATGGAAAGAGGAAGTCATTTCAGAAATTGAAACCCCTGTTTAAATAAAAAATGGAAGGTGTGAGTCCTGAATTATTTCCATTTTATGATCCTTCATAGATATACCCTCAGATTTTCTTTAAACAGGTAAAGTAGAAGATTCAATTAGTGAGTTTACTGGATTTTTGTCCAGTGATTTCAAACCATCTGAACAATTCAAGGAAAAAGACCTATTTCTTCCTTAAAATTCATAACATTTCAGTGGGCCCACACCAAGTGGCCTTTTCGCTATTGTGTCTTAAGAATGATAAAATACAGAAAAGAGTGACTAGATTTATCAGAGAAATAAATGCAGGATCTTCTATATTAGGGGTGGCTAAAAAGATGAAGACTGAAAAGGGGCATATTTTAAGTATGAAATCATGAAAGTTATGAACACTAACTAAATATTGAAATATGAGCAGAAGGAGGTAACCCTTTAAAACTTAACAAAGTTAAGAGGAGCTATGGAAAAAGCACAGTGTTAGAGTTAAAGGACCCAACTTCATATCTTCTCTCTGCTACCTATCATCTGTGTCCTTGGGAAGTGATGCCTTACGCCCAGAGTTCATCTTATCTATAAAATAAGGGTGTTGGATTATATGATCTCTACAATCCCTTCTAGATCTAAATCTATAAGAGAAAATAAAGCCATATGTCACACAGCAAGTAATAAACTTATGGATTTCATTATACCAAGAGGTGGCACCAAAAAAAAAAAAGTAAATTCACAAAAAAACTTGAGAAATTTATGTATGACTAGGGTAGTTAGGTAGCACAGTGCATAAAATGTTGAGCCTAGAGTCACAAAGACCCATCTTCCTGAGTTCAAATCTGGCCTGAGACACTTATTAGCTGTGTTACCTTGAGCAAGTCACTTAACCCTGTTTGCCTCCATTTGCTCATCTGTAAAATGAGCTGGAGAAGGAAATGGCAAACTACTCCAGTATCTGCCACAAAAACCCCAAATGGGATCATGAAGAGTCAGGCACAACTGAAATGACTGAATGTCAAGTGATAAGTGATTATTGCAATAGTTCTGATTTCTTTTTCAGGAACTATGTTGAAAAAAATATCAAGACTTAGTATACCTGAGAGTTGCAATACCAGACAAGAGAACAAGCAGACCAGTCTGGGTTCATTTCTCAGGAGCAGTAACTTCCTTGTAGCCAGCTTTCTAGATCTCTCCAATTATCCACAGAGAGACACAAACTGTCCTATTTCAAGTGTAAGGATCCAGTGAGGATCCCTGGGCACTGTTGGGGACAAGGGAGAAGACTAACATGAAAAAGCAGATGTGAAGGAAAGTAAATTCAGATAGTACAATCGACAGTTGGTTCTGGGACACAGCTTAATCCATTACTGTCTTTCTTCTGAAGTAACTTGGTTTGGACTTTGAAGAAATACGTTTGTTGTTATTGCTGCCATGACCCCAAACTAAGAAATGTACCTATGGCAACCACAGACATGGGTACATAGGTGGCACAGCGGATAGAGTGCTGGGCCTGAAGTCAGGAAGACTCATCTAAATCAGGCCTCAGACACTTACTAGCTGTGTTAGCCTAGACAAGTCACTTAACCCTGCTTGCTTCAGTTCCCTATCGGTAAAATGTGCTGGAGAAGGGAATGACAAACCAACTTCAGTATCTTTTTCAAGAAAACACCAAATGGGTTCACAGAGAGCCAGACATGACTTAAATGACTCAACAGCTGCATCAAGAAACCACAGATTCTCCTCATTCATGAAAATAGAGACAGAAGAGGAAAATCCAGAAACCAATGGAATATAAGCAAGAACTGTCTCATTTTTTGCTTTGTATCCCCAAGAGTTATTGGACAAAAAAAAAATGGTTGTTGAATTGAATTTATTGTTCAGCCAATCAAAGATCTCAACACTACTTTCTCTAATCCACTTGGTATCTCCCCCTATACCCAAATAGTAAAGTAGCTAGCTTTTATAGAAAATTTTAAATATTACATGACACTTTCTATATGCTTTCCATTCATTATCTTATTTGATCCTCATGAGCCTGAGTTAGATTCCATGACTGTTATTATTCTGATTTTAAAGATGAAGAAATAGAGGCTTAGATAGGTTAAGTGATTTTACCATTAACATTCTGGAAAAGGAAGATGTTTATCTAGGGCAACTTCAGATGTTGATCAGTTTCACCAAATCACCATTGAATGCCAAGGATCAGAGGTAGGACCCAGATCTCTCCATCACTTTTTGTGTTATGCCTCACTACTTCTTCTAACTACACACTCTGCTCATCACTATTTAGATTTCAATAATAATTAAGAATTCAGTGATTTCCCCTTTTGTTCACTCTATTCTATGGTGTGCTGGCAAGTAGGTAACAACCGGCTCTCTAGTGGGAAAATGTATGTAGAATGCACTTTTATGTTTAATCTGCATTATTAGGTCTACTGGGGGTGGGGAACCTGCAGCCTTGAGGCCATATGTGCCTTCTAGGCCCTCAAGTGTGACTACTTTGACTGAATCCAAACTTCACAGAGCAAATCCCCTTAATAAAAAGATTTGTTCTGTAAGACTTGGACTCTGAAGGCCACATGTGGCCTCGAGGCCATATGTTCTCCAGCCCTGGAACTAAACAATAAATCAAGCCCTGATTTTTAGCCTTTGCTGATTTCAGAGGTGTAAGTGCCCCCACTGAAAATTTAACAATTATTCTGAGCCAGTTTGAGCTGACCAAAGCACATCCCTCTCCCCTAAATACCCTGGCTAGCTATATCCCTGGACAAAAATGTCAGTGCAATTACCTTCCAACTCAAGCCAGATGCTATATGTAGGCCTACAGCAGGTGTGGGGAGCCTATGGCATCAAGGTCACATATGGCTTTTGAGGTCCTTGGGTGTAGCCTTTTGACTGAGTCCAAGTTTTACAGAACAAATCCTTTAATTAAGGGGATTTGTTCTGTGAAGTTTGGATTTAGTCACTTGAGGACCTAGAGGTTCACATGCAGGTTCCCCACCCTTCGCTTGGAGTATCAAAAGCATCCTTGGAAAGTCCAAGCATTGTACCTATGCTCTCTTTTACCTCCTGTCCTCCAAAATCAATCTCCTTTCTATGGTAACATCAACATCTCTCCTGTGTCAGAAAACATGAAGGTGAAACATTGTTTTTAGGACCCAGACCTAAAAGGATAAGTTCTGTGGCAACAGTGCCATCTGACGTGATGCCATAAGAAAAGCATTCCCGACACCAGAGGCCCAGAGGTCCCTAGTCTTGACAGTCTTGCAAATTTTCCTCCTGAGGATACTGCCATGCTATTAAATGACACCTTGCCCCATGAGAGCAGAGACTTGTTTGGGTTCCCAGAACCAAGCTTTGCGTGCCACTGGCTTTATTGACTCCTTGTCAACCTAAGTGGGGATTTTTCAGCTGATGATGAATCACCCATTTCAATCTTGTGACTTCAACTGCTTCCCAAACAGTGCCTTTCCTCGAGCTCAATGTTTTGACAGTCTGCTCTACTGTGTGTTTTGGATGAGGGATGGGGATTCTCCCAAATTTGAAGACTTGTTTTGACATTTAGCTCTATGGTACATCATCTCATTTGTGCTATAGTTTTTTACCCCCAAGAAGCTCTTGTATTTTTCTCCTTTGTCAAATGTCCTCAGGGCTACATTGTATGATGGGGTACTTAACAGCACTTATTTTATGTAGGTTGAGATGGTTTCATTTTTAAGAGGCTATCCTCAAAATTTGATTGATCTAGAGCAGTGGCATCAAACTCAAATAGAAATAAGAGCCATTGAACCAGATGCAAGGATCCCTGTAGGCCTCATATTGACTTAGAAAACCACATATTAATATTATCTATGTTTTATTGTATCATATTATTTTGTTAAATATTTCCCAGTTATGTTTTAATCTAGTTCAAACCAATCTCTGCAGTTTTGTGGGCTACATGAGGACCATGGGCTATGTTTTTGACACCTCTGGCTTACAGGACTAGGGCACTGAAACCCCAATCCATGGGGAGCTGGCATTCCTGAAGTTTGGCGGAGTTCCTGATGCCTGAAAAGATACCTTTCTGATACAACATTGTTGTCCTGGTAAAAGTAAGCAGAGGTGAGCAGTGTTGGTATTTAATGACCGTATCCTTTTTGTCTTTTATTATAACTAAAGTTATATTTTTTTAACCTATTATCACCTAAACATGTCTCATTGGATTCTAGTCCTGAGCCTGAGTTACTCAATGAGCCTAAGTCTGGCTTGTTCCAAGGCAAATAGGAGTGAGAAGGAACAAATGTGCATTGCAGTATGCTACTAAGAAAATCTGTCATATGCCTAATCTTTTAGGTTGATGTCAGGGAGGATAATCATATTACCCACATCATCATGTCCCTTACGACTTATTAAGAACAGGCTAGGCAGACTATGGATTTGATCAAATTTCTATGCTTATTTACTTAAATTGTCCAGATACTTCAACTATCAGAGCAGGTCATTCCAATAGGAATTCCAATAGGAAATATGTGTACTAAGTCTCTACAAATCCATCATTCAAAGCACCTAGGTGATATAGTGATTAAAGGGGTGAACCTGGTGTTAGAAGTTGTCTAGTCATTTTTCAGTCATGGTCATGTCTGACTCTTTATAATCCCATTTGGAGTTTTCTTCACAAAGATACTGCAATAGTTTGCCACTTCCTTCTCTGGTTCATTTTACAGATGAGGAATCTGAAGCAAACAAGGTTAAGTGACTTTCCCAGAGTAACAGAGCTAGTAAGTGTTTGAGGCCAGATTTAAAATCAGGAAGAAGAGTCTTCCTGACTCTAGGCCTGGCACTCTGTCAGGAATATCAGGTGTCGGGAAGACCAGAATTCAAATTCTACCTCATGCAAGAATGACTTTGGGCAAGTCATTTAACCTCTCTCAAACTCAGGCTCCTCATCTGTAAATTGGGAATGGCAATTGTATCTACTTCTAGGGTTATTATGAATATTAAATGAGATAATGTGAAACACCTTGCGAACCTTAACGTTAGTTATTATTATTCAGACATCTTTATTGGGAAGTTGAATAGCTGATGCAATTACAGACACCATGCAATTCTCTTTAACACTGCCCAATGCCTAGACATCTAGCTTGGAGATTAGTAGTCAATGGAAACCATGTTATGGGTTGTGATCATCCATTTGGACAGCTCTAAGTTTGGAGATATTCCTCCAGACATTAAGATGTCAAAATCTACTTCTCTATTCTTCTAGCTCTCTCTTCTGGGGCCAAGCAGAATAAATGCAATTACTCCTTCATACAGCATACCTTAAAGATAGCAAATACTTAAGGACAGCAGACATGACTATCTCCTAACTCTATTCCAAGCTAAACACGATCAGTTTCTTTAATCATTTCTTTTTAATATTCAGACAAGTGCTAGAACCACATCCGATTAGTGAAGCCAATTGCTAAATTTTCAGTGTGAGAATTTATACTTTGGAAATCACCAAATGGTACAAATCAGGGCTTGATTTATCATCTTGTTGATTGTCTAGACTTTAGAGAGTGATGGGAAAATAATTCAGATTAAACTTGAAAATATTTCTTGTATGCATTCCCCTTCCCAGTCTCCTCCCCACCGCCTCAAGCTGGTTGTTAAACATTTACCAATACTCTTTTTTGTATGACACAGTATCAGGTTCTTTCATCACTCCAGTATCCATCTTCTGAATGTACTCTATCTTATCTACATCCTTCTTAAAATATGAGATGAAACTCCCAAATATTGAATGACCAATGAAGAATATTATCTCACTTATTCTAAAGACTATTTTCAGATATTTTGCATAGGATAATATTAGCTATGTTGGGATTTGTATTACACTGTCAACTCATACTTGGCTTGCAGTCCGCACACACAAACCTCCTGGTCTTTCTGAACCTTGTACTTTAGCCACACCTTCCCCATTATATATTTGTGAATTTGATTTTTTTTCAACTGATGTGGAGAACTTTAAGTTCATCCTTCTTTCAGTTTTGTGTGGATAAACTTGGTTCATCCTTTTGGCTTGTTAAGCTCCTTTTGGATCCTATCATTCAGTGTCTTTTCTAAAGATTCTTATGAGATAGATAAATGTAGATATTATTCCCCCATTTCACAGATGAGGAAACCAAGGCTCAGATAGTTTAAACAACTTGCTGAGCATTATTTGGCTACTTAATCGTCAGAGCTGGGATTTGATACCACATCTTCTACTGCTGATTCTATTTCATATTGCTACTCAGGAGACTTCCTATATCTCTATTGTATGAACAAGATTATATTCCATTTCATATCTTTTTTCCTTGCTGTGTTGTAATCAAATTCAAGTTTGTAACACAAATACATTTTCAGTATGATCAAAGTATCACATTCTTTGTTAATAGTTTTGGAGTGAATAGGTGCTTTCCTTGGAAATAATATTATCTAGGCATACAGCTTGTCTTAAACTGCATTAAGATAATGAACTTGCCCCAGGACATGAAGACATAAGGGACATCTCAAAGGGTGGGGGAAGGGAGAAGAGGATGAGATCTGATAGTAGTTTTCAAGTATCAGAAAGGGTATCAAGTGGGAAAAGGGTTAGACTTTCTCTGCTTGGCCCTAGAACGGGAGGCAAAAGGGTGAAAGTTGCCAAGAGGAGACTTTTGAGCAGGTTCGAGGAAAAAAAAACTTCCTAACTATCAGGATTATACAAAAGTTAAGTGGGCTGCCTAGGGGAAGGTCCCAGGTTTCCCCTCATTGGAAACTTTCAAGGCAAGTCTGGGTGGGTATGTTTTAGTGAGGATCCTTTTATGTAACCAAGTATAAGCTGCATTAGGTGGTTACTAAGATTCCTTTTAACTTCCGAAATTCTGTGTGATTCTGATTCTGTGTGCATGTTTTGGAAGGGGGAAATATTATATATACATATAACAGCTCCATAGATGGGAACAGCAGGTTTTTTAAACCTCAACACTACATAAAAGAGTAATAGCTCAGTAAATGTGACTGCAGACTGTCTGGATGCAGAGCCAGTTTTGAATATTTAAGCAATAATTGACACTGTCTTCAAAGCAATAAATGGCTCCCATGTTGAGACCACATATTGCTCTGTTTACTTAGAGGCAGAGTTGATGATAGGCTTTATATTACAGGCAGGAAGGAAATGAAAAACCTGAGAGATGTTTCTTACTAATGTTATTGTCAGCACTGAGGGAGACACTGGTTTCTGATGTGAACTTTCCAGGTCTTAAGCTTATCGTGAAGAGGCAGAAGCAGAAAATTTCATTGGATGAGCTCACTGATCCCCGCAGTTAGGAAGTGAATTGTAACAGAATATGTTTGGTTAAATGTTATTATTGGTGGGCAGAGTTGCAGACTGTGAGACATACCAAGGAAAAGGTTCCCAATGCCCAACCTTCTTTAGCTTTTAACCTCCTGTTTGTTTGGAAATTATAAATTTAATTAATTTTACAAAAGAAGTATTTACACATTAACTAGTGTTCAGATTCTGCCTCTGGCACTCATTAGCTGTACTCTGAGGCTCAGTTTCCCATTTTTGGCAAAACAGTGATGAGGATACTTGTAATACCCATATCACAAGTTTGTTGTGAGATTCAAATGACATAATATGCATAAAGCACTTGGTAATCTTTAGAGTACTTTCTAAATATAAGCCCTTTCTATTGTCTCAGAACTTTAGTGAGAGTTCAAAAAGCAATCAGCGGACATTGACAGTGAGGACTATGAAAAGAAATATGTCGGGGAGCCTCATAACTGGGCAAAACATACAGGTTATAAGATTTTTTAAGGCCGAAGATCTTGACGTAGTAAAGTGTTTGATTTCACCAGGAAGTACAAAATTCTACCAGACTTCTGCCCATCAGCTCCTAAGCTGTGAGTCGAACTGGCCTATTTATATTACTTGTACAAGCTGTGTACAGAGGTTGGAAATACTCACTTGTCTCCTTATTTCTGCCACTCCTATACTGCCCCTCCCCCCCAGATACTTACTTCCCTTTCACTCGTATATCTGATGATAGTTGCTTATTTGCTTGCAAAGAGACTTAAGTTCATATCTGGTGTAACTTGGGACAGTCTAAAGAAAAGAATGTGATGGGGATGGGTGGGGGTGAGTTGGGGGTCATGATATCAGTTTTATAGTACCTAAAGGGCTGATACTTGGAGTAGTCAGTCCACCAGGATTTATTGTTTACCAATGCCAGCCACTGTGCTAAGCCCTTTAGAGATAAAGGCAAAAACAAAGGCAGAAGCCTTGTACCAGAGGGAAAATCTAGAAACAAAGGATAGAAGCTGAGAATTTTCTATTTGAATTATGGAAAAACTTCCTAGTATGTTGAGAGGGACCAAATCTGTGAATACAGTGATATTTGGAATTTTAAGTGAGAGCACCCCATTTACCAAGGTATATTAAGTACTTGTCTTGGAGGCATTAGGAGGTTAAGTGACTTAATTTAGGATGACACAGCCAGTATTTGTCAGAGCCAAGACTTGAATTTGGATCTTTGAAACAATTAGGGCTATTTAAACATCTGTTGGGATGCCTCTAATTACTGCAGGCTCCTTTCACAGAGAAGATAAAAGAGATAAACTAAGAGGTAGAATGCATTGACTTTAGGACCTAAACTGAGAGATTAGACAATTTAAAGTTTACAGAGCAATAGGGTAGCAAATTCAAAATATGAATAAGTTAGTCTGAGTCAGAGTTAAGGGGTTGAAGAATAAAAGAGCAATGCATAGGATAAACATTAATCCTAAAGGTTATTGTCTGGGGAAGATAGGGTTGATGCATTTCTATGGGCTCTAATCTACCAGGAGATAGGTGGAACTCGCATTTCAGATTCCAAATAAACCTATAGTGAGAACACAGCTATGAAAATCTGTGTTTAAAATATTCTCTGAGTCCTCATTGGTCCCAGACCTTCTTCTAAGGATGCAATTTTTAGGGTGTTGCAAATTTATCCATCAAAAGCTCTCAAGTGTATCACCTGTCTTTATATAACTCAATTTGGCCAACTCGCTCTCTACATTGAGACCATGAAGATTCTTTAAAGCCTATATCGTTCCCAGAACATGAGGGAATTTCACATCTTGGAAACGGCCACATCTATTTTGGGCATATCGCGATCTGTCCTCAATGTGACCAGCTTCCTTGCAGATAAATATAAATTGTCAAACTTTTAACACACTCAACTCCTTAATTTTAAGATGTGTTTATGAATCGATCAATCGATAAACAGAACATTTACAAGATTCCCTCCTTTTCACACTAAAAAGGGTGAAAGATCACAATTTTTTTTTGTTAAAATAAGTGAATGATTGAGCTACAGTGCAATCAATTAATGGCTTCAGAGAAGCTGAGCTCACTGGGCAGCCATTCTCTATTCCAGATACCTGTTAAATCATCAAAATATTCCAAAGCTGCCTCCTTAGCCCCAGGCTCTACAACAGCAACTACAAAAGGAATAGGCAAACTGGGAATATTTCCCAGCACTTAGCACTGTGCCTCCAGCACAGTTGTTCTTGTTTAGTCAGGAAGAGGCTTGAGGGCCTGCTTCTGGGCTAAATAGGGTGAAAACTCAGTCACTGATCAGAGTCCAGGGTCCAATGAGCGGGATCCAAAAAGACTTTTCTTACTAGCATCATCAGGAAAACCATAAAACTTGTCAACCTAATTTTGGGAACACCTAAAGGCCTTATTAGCACCCCTATTATTTAAGAGTAAGTTTGACCAGGACTCTACTCTTACCATACAAGAGACAGAAATTCCTCACTCTCACTTCTGAAAACTGAACAGTTGAAATGCAGTAAGTAGCAGGCTTTTTCTTGCCATGCAAGGAAGTATACGAAGACAATCGACAAGCTCTGGTCAGCCCATATCAAAGGTGTGCTGGTAAATATTTAACAGCCAGCTCTCAAGAAAAAAAAAATGTGTACTTGACCCTCTTTTAAGTTTATTCTGCATCATACATTTTTTTCTTCATTTTCTTAATTTTAAACAATCTACAAAAACATTAACTCAAGCCCTGATCAAGCTTTTGTTGATTTCTGAGGTATAAATGCTCAAACTGAAAATTTTAAAGTTTGTTCTTGTTAACTGGTGCAAGCTGCGGTTAGAGTGTTGCATTATCTAGGCAGGCTATTGTGTTCAATTCTAGGCACCACTTTTGAGGAAAAATTAACAGATTGGGTAACATCCAGACAAAAGAAACCAAGAACATGAGGGGCTTCTGGATCATATCAGGTTGAAGGAACTTGGAGTGTTTAGCATGGAGAAGACAAAACTCATGGAAGACATGAGAGTTGTCTTCAAATATTTAACAATAATAACAATAATAACAACTAACTTTTATATAGCACTCACTATTACAGCAGGCACTGTGCTAAGCATTTTAAAATTATCATTTCATCTGATCCTCACAACGATCCCGGGAGGTGGGTGCTATTTTTATTCTATTTTACAAATGAGGAAACGGAGTCAAACAGTGCCTAAGTGCTTACCCAGGGTGACACAACCAGTAAGTACCTGAGGCCAGATTTTTAAGTCAGGTCTTCCTGACTCTAGGCTATGCTCTCTATCCATTGTGCCACCTAAGTACTGTCATGTGCAAGAAGGATTAGGTTTAGTTTGTTTCACCCCAGAGGATAGTACAGAAAAGTGGGCTAAGAGGCAGATTGAGGCTTGATGTAAGAAAGTACTTCCTGGTAATTTGATCTCCCCATTAATAAAATAGGCTGCCTTAGCCCCCATAGTAGATTGTCCATCATTGGACTTCAGACAAAATCTGATGTCCATTTGTTGGCAATGCCCTAAAGGGAAGTTCCTCTTCATATACAAGCTGGACTAGATGACCTTTGAGCTACCTTCCATTTTTGATACTGGGTAAGAGGGTAATGAGAAATAAATTTACTATATGGTATATTTTTTCTGGCCTGAAAAGTTGTTGTATTTCAGTAACGTTTTTTAGATGTTGTAATGAAAGGATTAAAGTCTGCTTGTGCATATGTTTTCCCATAATGTCATTATTTAAGCAATATATAATCCTTGTGATGGAAAACAGGTGTGTTTGCCCTTGTTTGCTGTAGGCACAGAAATACAGCTGTAATTTGGGCACATTATCCACTGCTGAATTGTTTGTTGTATAGACCTTGAACTTACATGAAGTATTAAAAGTTAAAAATAAATATTGCCAGCATAAGATGGCAGTTATTTGTCAAAAACAGAAATGTAAATAATTCTCTGTGACTTCCTTCTTGTACCTGTATGACTACCACTATCTGAAATCTATGGAGGTATTTGCACATAAAGTGATTATTTTTCTCATTCCTAGGAGATATTGTTGGCAGCAACTTGTGCTTGGGAGAAGAGATAGAATGGCTTTAGCTACACTCTGGTGGTTAGTTCTGGAACTGAGGCCAGATAGTTATGCTGATGTCTTTAATTATGTGCTTTAAAATTTTGGTTTTGTCCTCAGTGGAGTTAATGCAATTAACAGTGAAGGTAACTTTCTTTATTTTTCTTACTAGGGATGCTTAGTTCTACTCCAGTAGAACTTGCCATGTGCTTTATGTTGGCTTCTGTATAGGGCAGATGCTTTCCTTATCCTCTTAGCCTTGTGCCTACAGCTGTTAAGGGAAACAATTTGAGATCTTTTTTTTTCTACTTTGGATAAAGGGGTAGAGTGTGTGTGTGTGTGTGTGTGTGTGTGTGTGTGTGTGTGTGTGCGTGTGCATGTGCGAGCTTATGCATATCATTATTCACAAAGATGAAGACAATTTATAATTAAATTATTAAAGCCTGTAAGGAGGTTACTACAGAGCAACACTTACTTGCACATGTGAAGAGTGCCTAAAAGATAAGTACCCAACTAACTCACATCCTTTATGCAGTACCTCCTTTGGACTCACTCTCTCAACCCCCACCCCCACCCCCGGACTAGCAGGTTAGGTCCCTAGAGGTCAGCTGATTACTCCTTCTCCATGGTTTCCAGAAATAATCTAGATAGGTTGGGGATTCTAATACTCTTGATCAGGAGTCACCATCTGGTATACTCTACCCCCCTCCCAGAGTCAATCAGTTGACATCTCAATTTCAATCAATGAGTTGATATCAATTAGTTTTTACATGGAGATATTTACTGAGGAAGTATAGCAAGGACAGAGACTGAACAAACATTCCCCCAAATTCAAGCCATCATTTCCCCACTGTACATATTCAATCTTGATTATAGGCTCCAATTTGTGCACAAAACTACTGAGGTACACATGTAGGGAGCATGCGGGGCCAAAGGGTACCTCCTGGGCCTGAGGATACTTTAATCACTTTGAAAAGTCCCTACCAAGTTTGCTTCTGGACACAGGCTAGCTGATGGATGGATAAATTCCTCCCTTGTTCAGCTGCATCCTTGTACCTGCAATTTCAACTGCTACCAATCAGTGTTGGGCTGGGTCAAGCAGGCCACTCCTCAAGAAAGGTCCTCCCTGGACTCAGATACTATTTTTTCTGGTCCCAGTGCTCTCTGCTATCAATTCTGGGAAATGAGGAGAATTCTAATGACTCTTTCAAACTTTTGAAGCTCACCAGGTCAAGATCTGGTCTATTCTGCTACAAAGATTTGTTAAAACTTTTGTAGCCACATTCAGTTCAAGACTGATCTTTCTGGCTTGGAAACCCATAAGAGAACTTCTTTTCACCATTCAGCCCCATTCCCTCAGTCACTCATGTTTGAAGGAAAGCTCAACAAATATCCATATGTTGAATTTGTAATCAGACAGGGGATATTGCAAATGTTGTATGGCATGATGGGCCAGTTCCTCATTACATGAGTAGCCCTAGGAACTGTTTAGGATCTACTGTCATATCCCTGCTATGAGTGCTATTGACCAAGAAATCAACAAATTTTTATTAAGTGCCTACTATGTGCCAGCTGTTGTGCTCCTGCTTTTAACGAATTTAATCACTATCACCATAGTAGGAGGAAAGGGAGTCTTCTTTGGGGTCCAGGACTATGACAAGGATGCGTGAGATATATTCCCATCATAGCTAGCACTGCTCTAACAACATGATCATCCAAATACATTACGAGTTAAATAGGCTTTTTCCCCGCTTTGGGAAAGTATAATCTGACTTCCAAATAACCAACTTACAAGCAAAATTTTGGAACTGACTTGTATGTAATCTGACGACTGTTTGTTTTTATGAGTATGTTTTTAATAGTCATTTGCACAGGTGGCTTATTTGCTATCCCTCACACATGGAATGACATCTTTCTTCCTTTTGCCTTTGCATAAGCTTTTACCTAGGTCTGGAATGTACTCCTTCCTCACTTCTGCCTCCTAAAATCCCTAGTCTCTTTCAAAACTTAGCTCAAATGCCACCTCAAACATGAAACCTTTGTTGATATCCAAAACATCCAGGACCTTCCTCCCCAACGTGATCTCATATCTATTTTCATATGCTTATGTATGTGTGTATTTTACTGCATGAGGACAGGGACTATTTCTTTTTTGTCTCTGTATCCTTGGCTCCTAACAGAGTCTAGCACATAGCAGGTATTTAATAAATGCTTGTCAATTGATTGAATTTGTTTTTCAGCACTTCATTTGAAAGACATTCAACTACCCCACATAAGTTGAAATCTTCTCTTCATGATTTTTCAGTATAGATCAATAAAAATTTTGATCAGGGCAGCTAGATGCTACAGTGGATAGAGTGCCAGGCCTGGAGTCAGGAAAACTCATCTTCATGAGTTCAAATCCAGTCTCAGACACTTACTAGCTGTGTGACCGTGGGCAAGTCACTTAATGCTGTTTATCTCAGTTTCCTCATCTGCAAAATGAGCTGGAGGAGAAAATGGCAAACCACTATTGCCAAGAAAACCCCAAACAGGGTCACAAAGAGTTAGACATGACCGAAACAATTCAACAACAACAACAGATTTTTGGACGGACCCTTTATGAAGGATCTAGAGAAGGATAAGAGTCTCAAAGGATGAAAAGATGTGCATGGGTCATGATCTGCAAAGGGGATGGTGGCTTTCATCTGAATACTATCACGGATATACACAAGTTAAAAGAAAAAGGTACAGGAAAGGAAACCCAAACATCTTCAGAGTTGAGAGTTCAATATAGTGGAAAAAATACCAGATTAGATCTCAGGAAACCCTGAATTCTATTCCCATTTCTACCTCTTCCAAGCTGTATGACTTTGGGTAGATAATTTCCTATCACTGATTATATGAACCTGTTGATAGAGGAAATGAGGAGATTATAAAGAACTGGAAATAGTACCTACCCATTGATTGGGGACTGGCTAAAAACTTATTGCACGTGAATGTAATGAAACATTATGTGCATACCAAATAAGGAACATGATGAATCCAGAAAAGCCTAGGAGAAAATAAATAAACTGGTGCAAAATGATGTAAAAAGACCCAAGAAAACAATATGTACATTGATTACAATAGTATAAATGGAAAGAGCAACAAATTGAATACTCTGGAGTTGTAATAGCCAGACTTGGCACCAAAGAAGAGATGTAACCATATGTCTTCCTTCCTTCTTTGCAAAGGTGGTGAGGTGGGGTACTATGGGTGTACAACTCTCTGTACATAACATTGAACTTTGTTTTTGGGTTGACGTGTTTTGGTGGTCTTTTTTTGTTTGTTTGTTTTCTGCTTTTTATTTCTTGTCTTAAAACTTGGTTATCTAGGCAGGGAGGGAGGATATAGCGTGAAATGTAGGTGATAGAAAAAAGGGTATCAAATAAAATAAACATTAAATAAGAGGATTAGATTAGAAAATCTCTAAATTCTCTTCTACTTTTAAGAATAGGCTTCCATGAATAAAGAATTCCATAATGAAGAAAGGAGCTGGGAAAAGGGGGACCTAGATTTTATTTCTAAGTCCTTTCCTCTTTTGTGACCTTGAGAAGCATATGGCACAAAGCTAGCACTCAGAAATACTTGTTGATTTATTGAACAACACACCTGATTTTCCTGGCCCCTTTCTTTTATTTATATCTGGGACAATCATAATACTTATTAGCTTTACAGAAGCAGTAGGAGCCCTAATTATTGATTCCAGTTCTCCCAGTTCTCATGTTGCTGCCTCTTTGAAATCCCCATTAAGTTTTTCCTGGCACTAGAGTACAATCTACTGCCCTGAAGCAGTAATTTACTGAGTAGTGACCTAGAAGCATTAATGTAGCTTCCCCAGTACCCAATTTGCCTGCTGAGAATAGCAAAGATGGTTGAAGACTCTGTCTCAATTTTTTTTTTTCTGAATTTTTCCCTCTGGCTCTACACCTAACAATGAAGCCACAGTGCAGACCCTGAAGCTATGAAGGGGCTAAAATTCTTCAGTCACTCAAGGATTCAATGAGGGTGGCCAGGCTTGTACTCAGCTGCTGGCACAGCTATGCCCCTGGCTGCCTGGTAGTCAAGAGGAGTTTTCTCTGTATGCTGACAATCAGCTCCCAGAGGATTTGTCTCTAGAATGAGATCTATAAAGTCAGGTACACTTAGGCAAAACCTCCAGATTCTATCCTGCCTATGGCCAGGCCCCCAACAAAGATTGGCAAGGCTCCTGAAATGCAGAAATTGTAAGAAAATGTAAGCCTCTTAGATGCAAATGTAGGAGGAAGGATATTCTTCCTTTATTCCTCTTCATTAACAAGTAGAAGCAAATCATAGACCATTAGAACTGTAGGTGGCCTTAGGGATCATCTAGTCCAACCTTCTCACATTACAGATAGGGGAACTGAGGCCTTAAAAGTTCTTGCCTCATGTCTCTGTGATCTGCACCAGCCTCCATCTATCTGACTTGTTGTTCAGTTGTTTCATTCATGTTACACTCTCCATAACCTTATTTGGGGTTTTCTTGGCAAAGATACTGGAGTGATTTGCCATTTCCATCTCCAGCTCATTTTACAGATGAGAAACAGGGTTAAATGACATGCCCAGGGTCACACAGCTAAAAAGCTTTGAACTCAGGAATATGAATCTTCCTAAGCTCAGGGCTCTCTATCCATCTAGCTGCCCCTCTACCTGGTTTAGAATTCATTTTTATCAGATAATGAGCTCTCTAAAAATCTCAAAAAGAAATACTGTGTCAAATAATGAAATGCCTACAAGTAAAGAACATTGAGAACAATGCATAGTAACTTAAAGGATCAATCTTTTAATTCCACTGAATCCTATAAGCTCTTATTAAGTGACTATTATAGGTTGGACATTTTTCTAGAAGCTATAGATACAGAAACAAAATAGTCACTTCATTCAAGCATCTTCCATTCTGCGAAGGAAACAGTATGTGCATATATGAGTATGAAATGTAGTCGTTATAAACACGAAATAATTTTAGGAGGTGGCATGCAATAACATGTGGGGAGATCAACTGTTAAGTCATATAGAAGGCAATACAAACTAAGTTTTTGTAGCACCTGAGGCCACCCCTCAACCCACAGACAGTCCCATAGAGAAAATGCCCCAGATTCAAGTTGGACTATGGTTCCACACTCAATAAAACTATGCTCATGAGACTCCACCAATTGTTTACCTTTAACATTTAACCAGAAGGCATAATTGTCTAATTTAATGAAATGGCATAGTAAGTAAAGTAGCATCGAAACAATTCCCCCATGAACCTTAGGCTCACTCTCCACTAATATATGCAGCTTTAGTAGGAAGATTGTAAATATAGAGAACAAATGTAGAGAATTACTTATGCAGATAATGTGGGTGGCTAGGTCATAAATATGGAAACAAGATGTTTGGCCAAAGTGCACATGTGGAAGGGCATTCATGTAGGGAACATGCGTGGCTTGCATACACAAGTAGAAGTGGACACACAAAAGGCACGTGGGCAACTAGAAATACATGCAACACGGAGGTGCAACTGACATTTCTGCAGCAAATGGGTTGCCTGTCTCATAGTAATGATTATAGTACTTCCTGCTAGCTTCCTCTGAACACTATTTTTCTGGGTGCTGATTTACTCAAAACAACTCTTGTAGACAACTGTAATAATGGCTGTAAAGCTTCTCCCTGCCCAAACCCTTGACCGCAATTCTAGCTCATGAGAAGAGTGGACTTTGCCATGCTCCTTTGGTTCAAATGCCAGAGGCTTTTAAGAGCCTTTTTTTTTCAAGAAAAGTAATCATTCTTGTCTCAGATATAAAAGAGGAATTGCTCAAGGTTCTTTATAGACTAAACAGAGTGATCTCTCTATTCCCCTCTAGAATCTTAGATTGAAGTTATTTCACTTCTCATCAGATTTTCTTTGTCTCATGTACAAGGTTCTTAGGGCATCTAGATGGTACAGGGTATGGAGCATTGGGTTTGGAATCAGGAAGATTTGTCTTCATGAGTTCAAATCTGGCCTCAGCTTATTATCTATAGGAGCCTGGGCAAGTCATTTAACCCCCTTTTTGCCTCAGTTCCTCATCTGTAAAATGAGCTGGAGAAGAAAAATGGCTAACAGCTCTAATATCTTTGCCAAGAAACACTCAAATGAGGTCACAGAGTTGGACAAGACTGAAAACAACTCAACACTCAAGGCTCTTGGGACAAAGATTTCATACTAAAATTTCCAAATTTTTCCTGTATAAGCTTACTTATTTCAAGTGCTAAATTCCTCCCAAGTCATTAAAACCATCAAGCTTTTCTTTGGACTAAACTTCCTGGTCATCAGGCTTGGGCTTCAATGGGCAATCTCAAAGTAGCTCATGATGAGAAATTGTATTACCTCCTGACTTTATTCTATAAAAGATATTGTTACTTAGTTATCATCCACGTAAAAGTTATTAATTCATTAACTACTAAACAGCTTTAAGGTTCTCCAGTTTTGTTTTTCATCTCTCTATACCTCCCACTACTCTCTCATGTATATGACTGAGTAAAGGAAAGGTAAGAAAAAGATAAGCCCAGAAAATGCCATTGTCTCTTCCCAGACTAGCTATGTTCCTGTCCTTTCATGTATTGATAGAGCCCCAAATGCTTTGTGTTCTCTCTTACACTTAGAAAGAATTGCAGATTCTAAGAGGTTTAGGGGAGATAGAACACCTTCCAGGCTTGGGGACCACAGAGTCAGGGAACAGAATGTAGTCTACAAAGGGCAGCAACTTGGTCAGTTCGGTCCTAACATATAACAAGCCTGGAAAAATAAGTTTGAGATAGATTGTAAATGGCTTTAAATACCAGAGGAGTTTTGTATTTTATCCTAAATGCAATAGGGAGTCATTGAAGCTTTTTGAGCAGAAGATTGAAGTTTCAATTTTCTCTGATATTAATTATACCATAGAATTTATTTAATACATTAACATCAACATAAAATATACCCTTAGTGGTTATTTGCACTAATATGAAAAAAGAGAAAGTTCTGAACTAAATAGTGCCTATGAATTTTGACCTCTTCATAATTAGACTTCCATGACCTTAAAGCCTTCATAAAAGCAACCATGATCAAGATAAAGCCCCTCCTACTCTCATGAACATTTTTACTTCATCTGAGTGGATACTGCCTTTGTCAGTTCCTAATTTTACTCTCCCCTATTTGCTATTGTAGCTAAAAGGGTTGATCACTTTTTGGAGTTTTTTTTTTCTTTTTGGAAAAGAGCTCCTCACAATTCGCTAAATGACAGCTATACAGTCTATCATGAGGACCATTCTCAAAACTTTTCTGATAAAACACAACCTGTAAGAGCCTGTGTTCTCCTGGCATAGCTTCTGACTTTCATGCTTCTGAGAAGCATTGACAGAAATTTGTACTGGAGAAGTACTGTGATTCCATTCAAACAAATAAGAAAAGAAACAAGTCTTTTGTAAGTATGGGTTTCCATCCATTTTGAGTCCTGTATACAGTAGGTGGCATGTGAACATTTTAATCTGTGCTATGCAGCAGATGGCATAATTTATGATTATTTAGACATGACATTTGCTTTTGGACTTAGGTCTTTGAAAAAGAAAGGGGGTTATAACTGCTTACCATCTCAGCAAACAAAAAGAAGAGAAAGTTTGAAAAAAAAAAGATTGTCTTTGTGCATATGGAAATTAGCCTCAGAACTAAAATATGTAAAAATGCATTTACTCTTAGGCACACACATATTTGGCTAAGAGATGACTAGATGGTTTCACTAACCCACAAAATACTCTCACAGTAAAAAAAAGAAAGGCAGGATTAGTGGACTGGATGATTAGTTGATGAAAGAAAATGGTAACTGAAATGCTATTGATATGGATTGATATAATTAGTTGGTTACTAATTCACATTTAGTACTGTGTACCTTTTCTATAAACATCAATTTCCGCTTAATAGAGACTTCTTCTGGCTCCTCCAGATTCTCAGAATACAAAACTTTGTAGTTAGTTCAAAAAATGAATGCACACTGGTGGGGAACAACCTTTCCTGGTTGTTTTTGTTCTCACTGTGTCCCCCAAATGCCACATTTGATGACTCTAACACTTTGCAGAAAAGAGAGCTCTATTTTATCTTAAAAAATAAGATGGCACCTCCTATGTCATACCTTATCCCTGCCTCCTTCTTCCCCACTCTGAAACCACGTATCACCATTCAAGATCTACAGTATGTTTGTATGATGTAAGTTAAGAATAGTGGCAACAATAGCTAGACATATTCCTATTCCTCTGCCTATCCTTTCTCCTCAATCTTGTACATGACCCTGGACTACCTTTTTCATTGCCATTTCCTCTTTCCCTGCTGCTGCTCCCCGTCCTCCTCATTCCTATTTTTTTTAAATCCCTTTTCTCTCTTCCTTGGAATCTACAGCACTATCCTCTTAGTGACAATGGCCTGGAGCCTTATTGACTAATAATCTCATTAACTTTCATGACTTTCCTTACAGAAGAAAAGAAATTGTCATCAGTTTAATTTTACATGAGAAGTTTAAGGTCTAGAGGAGTGACATAACTTGTTCAGAGTCACATACACAAATAGGAAGTAAAGCTAGAAATGAATGAAATTTAAGGCTTAAGACTCTCACTTAGCCCCATAACACTTCATCCAGGAAAGCATATAATTCTCTTGGGTTTCATTGCTATGTTCATTACTGAAACTGCAAATGTGCTATTCCAGGTGGAAACATAAGCCACATACACACACATGCACACATGTGAGCACACATGAGTGCACATGACACACACACACACACACTGGCACAATCCCCAGTGCCTAGTGCCATAGTAGGTATTTAATAAATGTTTGTCGAACAAAGCATAAAGCAAAAAAACAACCAAAAAACATTTTAGAGACTTCAAGATAAAAAATATTTGTTACTTACTTCTTGTTTTGCCCAAAACTACCCTGTAGAATTATATAAAGAGAAGATATGATAAGAAGTTATCATGCATAATTAGGAAATTATGAAAACATTGTATAGAAAATTTGTTTAATCTAGCAATCTTGATGGCTAGCTAAGCTAGAGAGAGCAATAGTGTTAACCAAGACAGACCAAATGACCATATATAATTCAATATGGTAGTGTCACATACACACTTACAGATTGTATCCAGGCAGTAGCACGTAGTAGACATAATACTAGTCTAAGAGTCAGAAGGTCTGGATTTGAGTCTTGGAGTGTCTGCTGATTCACTGAGTGACCTCAAATTGGTCACTTCTCTCTGAGCATCGGTTTTCTCATCTGCAAGTGAATGTGTTCAATTATATCATATCTAAGGGACTTTTAGCTCTAACTGAAGTCCAAATAAATTTAGAAGGAAATAGATTCTTGACAACTTGATAAACTTAGGGCCCTATTTATAATTCAATTTTGTAAGATAGATATTGGCTAGCTGAAATGAGATTTTTACCTTGTATTCAACTCTTCTGTGATTATAATGGAGGTTCAAATCTTTTCCAGGAAATGTAAGACATAGATTCATTAATACAGAGAACAACATGTCTTACTAGTGGGTAATAATGATTGCTTTAATCCAAGGGGACCTAAATCCAAATAAACAAATTATAATGGTTGACTATAGCATAAGTGTGAACCTAGGTAATGTATTGTAACTCCTTTTTCCACCTGAAAATTAGCCTACTTTGGAATACAAGGGATACAGAGTTCTCTCTCTCTTTCTCTGTCTCTGTCTCTGTCTCTCTTTATATATAATAAATATACAAAATATATACAATATATTATATATACACACACACATACATGTGTGTGTTGCCTCATTCACAGTAGGACTCTATAAATGTTAGATGAAGGAAGGAATTAGGATGAATCAGGTAGTCTGTGCTTATCCCTAAATTCTTGCTAAATAATGGGCAATCTGCAGCATATCCAGCTAAACTAATTGTAGGTTTATGTTCTCCAAGGTTGCCTTAAGCCATGCAAATAGATCTTTAACCTCAGGAGTGTTAAGATTGTAGCATAATTACACAGGTATAAAAACCTGAGTAAAGCGAATTCATCATGATGTCCAGTTCATGAAAATGTGTTTGCTCTAAGCCTAAAAGGCTGAAGCTCTGCTTATCTAAAGGAAGCAAGAAACAAAATTTTCCTTGGGCTGTTAATTCATCACAAATTACAGGAAAATCATAGCACCTCCTGCTTCAGCCTGCCCCTCCCCCTATAGTTAATATATAGCCACAAGGTTATTCCAGAGAAGTTGCTCTTTTTTTCAGAGAAACATATACATACACTTGAAGGGATGAGCTTTTAGCTTTCAATGTCTACCTGGCCTGTGAGTGAGAAAAGTTTAATTTGTTCAATTGGCCATGGGCTCTCAGTGATATGATAAGTGGTACTTGGTCAATGACAAAACCAGGTCATCAACTTTACAGATAAGCTACCATAAATCAAAACATCTGAATGTTTTTTTTTCTCTAGTCATATTAGGCCAAGGTTGTACTTTGCTCTGGTGATAACACATACTGTGATCAATTCTAGGGCCCATATTTTAGGAGGATCATTGATAAGCTAGATAGCACCTAGAGGGAGATAGCTAGGTTTGATAATAATACTAGAGGAATATGAGAGTCAGCTGAAGGAGCTAGGGAGATCTGACCTGAAAAAAAGACATAATAAGGGCTATGTAAAAATATTCAAGTATTTAGGGGCAGCTAGGTGGTGCAGTGGATAGAGAACCGGTCCTGAAGTCAGGAAGACCTGAGTTCAAATCCGCCCTCAGGCCAAACACTTGACACTTACTAGCTGTATGACCCTGGGCAAGTCACTTAATCCCAATTGTCTAAAAAAAAAATTCAAGTATTTAAAGATCTGTCAAGTAAAAAATATGATAGAATTTTTCTCTTTGTCCCAAAAGGCAGAAATTAAGTATGCTGTGTGGTTCATTTTAAAGCAAAAAGAGAGAAACAATTTTCTAACAGTGAGTGCTGTCCAAAGTTATGGGAAGCATGGGTTCTCCATTATTAGTTGTGTTTCCATGGTGTAGATCTTGTATGCACATAGTTGCTTACATGTTGTTTAGGTCTTTTTAATGTGAGCTATTTGAGGGCAGGAGACACGTTTTTTGCCTTTTATTCTTAGAACTTTGCACAGCGTCTGGAACATAGTAAAGCCATAAGCTTGTTGACTGACTTACTGATTGTGTTCAAGTGCAAGCTAGAAGACTATTATTTATGTATGAGTTGGACTCAATAACTTTCCATAGTTCTGTGTTTTTGTTATTTTATTAGCTACAAATTTAGAAGATCAAACTCATATAGGCAACATCTTATCATATATTCCCTGAAGAATGTATCATAAAGGTAGTTATTTTAAAAGTTCATAAAATACAGACTTCTACGTGGCTAAGCATTTTTGACCTATTATCTGGTTCTGTAAGCAATAATGAAAAACAGTACAAAGTAAGCTCCTTGAGGGCAGGGAACATTTATTTATTCATTCATTCATTTAATCATTCATTCATTCATTTACTTGCTTGCTTACACATTTTTTATTTATTTATTTATTTATTTGCTTTTTTATTTGTTTGTTTGTTTTGCCTACCCAGAATTCATCGCTCAACATGGTAGATCAGACCTGCACAACTTGGCAGTAGGTAGAGGCCAAAATTAAAATAGGCTAAACTTCTTCAGGCCATAGACAGATTAGACTAGAGAAAGACTGACAATGGTTGGTTGCCACGGGTTATGTGACAAACAGGAGAGAGTGTGCAGTGGCAACCCTACATTTTTCACGAACCACCCAAAATCCTTTGGCAGGCAACAAGCAGCCTATGGGCCATATGTTTTGCAGATCTGCAATAGATTGAGCATTGTAGGCCCTTAATGAACCTTAACTGAATATCAAGGATTCAACAGGTGGAATTTTAGGTGTAAAGTCCACATTTTCCCTTAAAATGTTTATATGAATATTCGTAGACTCCCACTTCTGAATAAATGACTAGAAATGTAATAAATAAATAAAAGTTGTTTCCATGCTATGGCACATCTGGCCAGAACTGCCTTTAGTGGGGAGGAGTATGCAAAATTCATACCTCTATGTATTTTGAACCTAAAAAAAGAACCAGGAAAGAGCAAAGAGTTAAGAACCAGCATGTAGATTTAAATAAATTGGATGTACTCTGCTTAGCCTATTTATTCACTGCTTATTGGTTTCCAGGTGACCTCTAGGATAATGGGCAAACAGTGGACATTCAGAGTTTATCTGCTGTGGTGTTACTTTATACTCAAAGCTAATTGAGATGCAAAGTTGTGGGAAGACATTATAATACTCAAAAGAAGGTGAAGTCACATAGTTTTAATGTGCTAGGTCTAATCCTAAGTAAAATATTTTGTGGACTTGATATTTAAACATTAATGTTGCCCTGTATTGCCTCCAATTTAGTCTACCACTATCTCTAAAGTTCAATACACAGTAACAGTATGGTAACATAGATAGAGTACTAGACTTAGTTTGAATCCCACCTCAGATACTTAATAAATATGTGACTCTGGGCTAATCATTAATCTCCCTAAACCCTGCTTTCCATCATTCCTAAAATGAGGATTACAATAGCATCTACCTTATAAGGCTTTTGTGAAGATCAGATTAAGTAATATATGCTATTTAAATTTGTTTTTTTGCATCTTAAAGCACTATATAAATATGAGATATTATTATTCATTCTGTCCAGGCAACATAAGTAGTCAGTATTTTATCATCATCATCATCATCATCATCATCATCATCATCATTGTGACTGAATCTATTTTGTCTAGCCTAGAAGTACAGAAGCCATTTATGGACCCTATTCAACCAGTGATTGATACTAGATAATCAACCTTCTTTATTTCTTGCCTGGGCTGACTCACCCCTCCTTAGACAACTTAATATTCCCGCCCCCCACTCCAAGGAGCTTACCATATTGGAGATGGTCATTTATCAGCTTCAGTGTGGACAACCATTGGCTTTAGTCCTACTGCATCTCAGAACTCTGGAGCTCAAATGATCCACAATCCTCATCCTCCCCAGTAGTGAACTGTTACTTTTAGGGCTACCCCTCTTAGCACACCCATTAATTTTTTTATCCTAGTGAAAACCAGGATGAAAATGATTGGCTGTACTACTTTCCTGCACTCAGGGCTGTGGTTATATCTGATATATGGAAAACAGGTAGAGGATAGCTTCTTAGGAGAGTACCAGAGATGGTGGCTAAGGTTGTCAGATGGCTATTTTTTTTTACAGGGTGCTTCTCAGAAGGACTGTGCTTGAAGCATTCAGATATGGGCATTGCTAACCCCTAGAGAAAGAGGTTTAGGGTCTCAGAAATAGGGTAAATGTCAACTGGAAGGCAATTGGTGGCAGTATTGGAATTTAGGGATCCCTGAATCCTGAGGAAAGAGGTCAGGATCTAAGAAGTAAGGAGTAATTCCTAATGAAAAGAAAATCTAGACATCTGAATGGCAAGGTTGGTTGGGATGAAATTCCTTCTAGAGCACATCTAGGCTTAGTCCAAAGATGTCCATTTAACTTCTTAATCAATCCCTCCATGGATACCAGGAGTAGCCTGTGTCTTATCTTAGCCTTCTAAGACTAGCCTTAGATCAAGCTAGATTTTGTACCATGGTTTTGAAAAATGCAAATCCCCAGTTCTCTCCTAGATTGGGCCTAGATCTAGAGGGTGGCTATAAGGACTCTGAAACTAGCCAGGATCTGAACACTTATAGGGAATACAGAAAGCTTTAGACTGAAATTAACCTGGATGATGCTTTGCATCTTGGGTATCCTTTGCTATTGTGACTTGTGCCACAAGGCCTAAAATCTAGAATATTAAGCAAGGGTAAATAATAGATTTCCCAAAATGGGGAAAAACTGAAAAGTAGCAACAACAAGAAAAATCCAATCCAAAACAAACATAAACAAACCCACTCTAAGCTGGAAGCCAAACTTAATAAACCTTCACACACTCCCAAGACAATGCGAAATCTATCGTGCATGTGGATATATCCCAGGTGTTTGACAGTTTTCATTGCAAAACAAATTTGTTTCACAATAGGGGATGGTCTCATTTTCTTAGTAAATGCATCTTTTACTTTACCTAAGAATCTATCATACAAAGGAAAAACAAAATGTATAAGTCAGCAACATTCATAAAGTTCAAGGGTAAAATCCAAGTTACTTATATGTAATTCTGAGTGTTAATAAATAAGGAATTAATCATTAATTGTTTGTCATGTGTATTTTGCTAAGCATTGAGGATACAAAGAAAGACAAAGCATTGTCCCTTCCCTTAATAAGCTCATATTCTAATGGAGGAAGACAGAAGATAGCACACAAATAACTATGTAAACGTAAGATATATATACAGTATAATGAACAATATTCTTAGAAGGACGGGAACAAGAAGGTGGGCTAGGGAGTGGGAAGGAAAAGATCTCTTACAGAAAATGAGGTTTGAACTGAGTCTTAAAGGAAGACAGGAAAGTCAGAAGGAGATGAGGGGGAACAACCTTCCAGGCCAGAGAGACAGCCACTGCAAAGGCCCAGAGAAAGGAAATGGATTGTCCTGTGTGACGATTAGCAAAAAGAAGATTAGTACTGCTGGATCATAGAGTGTGCGTGTGTGCGTGTGTGTGTGTGTGTGTGTGTGTGTGTGTGTGTGTGTGTTGGGTGGGTGGGTGGGTACATGGGGGCAAGATTAAAGTGTAAAAAGATTGGAAAACTAAGACGAGTCAAAGTTGTTTCAGGTATTATTTTGCTTTATTTATTTGACACTTCTTATGGAGAATTAGTGTATAAAGGGCTGCCCTTTGGGTCAAGAAAACTTGGAGTCCAGACCTGTCTATGACATAGATTAGCTGTAAAAGTAAGTCACTTAACTCAGCGCCACTAGTGTAATTCTCCCTAGACTATTATACAGACCTAGATATAGTCTATACTTATCAATCAACATTTATTAAGTAACTACTATGGGCTAGGTACTTTGCTAAGAACTGGAGAAACAAAAAGAGGCAAAAGACAGTCCTTGCCCTCAAGGAGCTTACAATCTAATGGGGAATTAACAAGCAAACAAACAGTTTTGGAGAATCACACATATATACATATACATATACATATACATATACATATACTAATTTTCAACCTCTCACAGAATTTATTCTAAGAAAGAGACAAATGAGTAGGTTGTGTGTCCAAATTTAATTTCTCTCAAGCTAGCTTGATGTGCATTGCACAGGGATTATGGGTACCCTTCAGTCACTCTAATCTCTGGTTCTTGAGTGCCTAGAAAGCTCCATGCTGGGTCATTTGTCAGGGCAGCAATATTTCAGATAAGTCTGCTGGGACCCTTTGCTGTGCTATCCTGGGCTTTCCCTTAGGAGTAATTAGATCTGTGCACCCACTCATATTCACACCATGCTGAGTGCATCAGAAACAGAATGCGGGAATGTGGTCAGAGAGGCTTCACCCACATCCTTTCACTAAGAATATATGTCTCTCTGAATGAAAAGAAGAAAGAAAATTATTTTTACTCTGAGACTGTGTTTGCTTGAAAGATGTCATATTGATTTAGAAAAAATGCACCAAAATATTGCATTATCAACCCTGTGCCAAAACGTAATAGATAATATAGCTAGGTCTCCAAAGATAGCTATAGATACCAATTTAGATGTATTCATTGCACATTCACTGGTCCTTTTTCTCTCCTCCATAATGAAACTGCCTGATGGTGTGCTATTTACCCTGCAGTGGGTGAAAGGGAGAAAAGAAGAGAGCTGAGCTAAGCTCTTTACAACTCAATTGTTTTGTCATTACATAGTAATTATCTTTCAACTCTCCTCCTCCTTTCCCACCTTACCTGAAACAGCCTAATCACCCCCATGTGAAAAAAACCACCTTTGTCTCCAAACCAGTGTTTTCTCTGAAGAAGAAATCTGTTCTGTGAAAGGAGTTGATGCCTCTCATTATAACAAAAGTCTACAACAATAAAACAATTTGGAGCTTTTGCAATAGATACACATTTCTGTCTACTTACCTGTTTGTCTCTCTATATTCACCACCACCACCATCATCATCGTATCATTTATATAGCACCTACTATGTGCCAGGCACTGTACTAAGTGCTTTTCCAATATTGCCTCATTTGATCCTCACAACCACCTTGGGAGGTAGGTACTATTATTATCTCCATTTTACAGCTGAGGAAACTGAAGCAAACAGATTAAGTGACTTACTTAAGGTTACACAACTAGTAAGCATCTGATGCTGGATTTGCTTACAGAACTTCCTGACTCCAGGCTCAGCACTCTATCCATTGCTTCACCTAGCTGTCTATCTATCTGTCTGTCTATCTATCTATCTATCTATCTATCTATCTATCTATCTATCTATTTACCTAATCTCCTCTTTGTTGTAATCAGTTTTTATCTGTATATCTATCATGGGTTAAAAAAACTAAATTAATATATTAGGAACCCTCAGCAGAGCTCAGGCATTTTGGCAGCCATTGGTAACCCAGATCTGGTTATTAATCCACATCCTAGACTTTGCAGATTTCTTTTGTCATGGCTGATCACTCAGTCTTTGAACTGCCACTCTCTAGTGAAGTTCTCCCTCTTTGCTGAACAGCATTTAGAACGGATAGAGCTCTGGCCCTGAAGTCAGAAGGACCTGAGTTCAAATCCGGCCTCAGACACATTACACTTAATAGCTGTGAGATGCAGGGCAAGTTATTTAACCCCTAAATTGCCATACACACACACACACACACACACACACACACACACACACACACACATACACACACACACACACACAAAATTATCAATACAGAAACAGCAAGTAAGCTAGGCATAGCTAGATTGTGGAAAGTATGTAAGAGAGCAAACCAAAAAAAGACTGGAAAGGTAGAAAGGTTCCAGGTAATGGAAAACTTTAAATGACAAAAACAGGGCATTGCATTTAATCCTAGAAGTAATAGGAAGCCAGTAGAGTTCATTGAAACATATTTAAAATAATTGAATAAGTGACCTAATGATTGTTCCTAAACATTGGTGGAAATCTCCAGAGTTATTTACTGTCTAAAATGAGAGTTGTCTTCTTACTGAGGCTATCTTCAAATGTTCGGCTGTGTTCCACTGCATCCTATCAGTTAAAGGGAATGGGGAGCATTTTAAATTTCTTCTTCTCATCTGGGTTATTCCTCATGGATCATAGCAAGTCATAGCACCGCCACTTGATATGCCAATTTCTTAGGAAAGAAATATAAAGCACATTTGTGTTACTTATTCTCTTTAGAATTAAGGAAAACTCTTTTAAGTTTTTGTTTTTTTTCTTTCTTAGTTGCGACTGTTTGTACTCCATAGGTCCTCAGTGTTTCCCAAAGACCATTCCCACCCAGGATCATTTATCCGAAAAAATGGGAAAATAGCACTACATTTCTCCATTACTCAAACTAGAAAGAAAGGAAAGGGGAGAATATCCAAGTACTCATCATCTATTTTTTGTAAGATTTCTACACCAAATAATTGAAAATAAAAAGTTCTCACACTCAAAGAGTTAACCATCAGAATCATGTCTTAGCAACTTGACCTCCAACCGATCAAGACAACAAGATAGTACTCTTTCTGGCTGTTTGCAATAGTTTCTCCTTGACTTGGGAAATCTGGAATTTGGCTATAATATTCCTTAGAGTTTACCTTTCAGGATTTCTTTTGGGGGCAATTTCCATTTTACCCTGTGGTTCTAAAATATCAGGGTAGTTTTCCTTATTAATTTATTGAAAGGTGATATCTAGGCTCTTTTTTTCTAGGATCATGGCTTTCAGGTAGTCTAATAATTTTTAAATCATCTCTCCTGGATCTATTTTCCAGGTCAGTTGTCTTTCCAGTGAGAAATTTCATATTGTCTTCTATTTTTTTTCATTCTTTTGGTTTTGTTTTATAATTTCTTGATTTCTTGTAGAGTAATTAGCTTCCATTTACTCCATTCTAATTTTTAAGGAATTATTTTCCTCAGTGAGCTTTTGGACCTCCTTTTCCATCCGGCCAATTCTGCTTTTTAAGGCATTCTTCTCCTCATTGGCTTTTTGGACTTTTTTCTTCAGTATTTTTTTTTTGTGTGTGTGTGTCTCCTTTAGCAAGCTGTTGACTTGTTTTTCATGATTTTTTTGCATCACTCTCATTTCTCTTCCCAATTTTACTTCTACCTCTCTTACTTGATTTGCAAAATCCTTTTTGAGCTCTTCCATGGCCTGAGACCAATTCATATTTTTTTGAGGCTTTGTATGTAGGAGCTTTGATTTTGTTGTTTTCTTCTGATTATATGTTTTGATCATTCTTGTCACCAAAGTAAGATGCTATAGTGTTTTTTTCATTGTTTGCTCACATTCCCAGATAATCACTTGACTTTTTAACATTTTGTTAAGGTAGGTTCTGCTTCCAGTGTGGAGGTTGTACTGTCACAAGCTTCAGGGGTTTTGTGCAGCTGTTTTCAGAGATACTTCTAGGAACCTGCACGTTTTCAGTTCCTCCAAGGTGGTATGATCTAAGAACAGGTGTTTACTTCTCTCCTGGGCTGTGCTGTGGTCTGTGAGTGACCACAAGGACTCTTTTTTGCCCTGGAACTGTGAGGAGGGTTCTTTCTCCACTGCTGCCACAAGCTCCACTGTGCCATTGCTCCTCCTCGCCCAGGACTGTCACTCAGGACTGTGACTCAGATGCAAGTATGGTCAAAGCAACTGAATCCTGCCTCAGTGCTATCAAAGAGACCCTTGTAATCTCCTTCTGATCAGTTGTTTCATCCCCTTACCCTATGTGTGGGCTGAGAGCTCTGAAAGTGACCGCTGCTGCTGCCATTGCTGCTGCCACTGCCTCCACCCCAGGGCTACATTGAGCTCTTCTCTCAGTCAGGTCTGACAAACCTTTACTACTGACCTTCTAAGTTGTCTTTGGTATTTGTGGGTTGAGAAGTCTGGAAACAGACACAGCTGCCTGTGATTCAGTCTCCTGAAACCTGCTCCTGGTTTGCTGGGACCTCATTGTTTGTAGGCTTTATATTTTTGTGCTTCTCTGACAGCCCAGCGTAACAGACCTTTCCTGTTGACCATCTAGGTTGTCTTGGGCTGGAAGTTTGTTTCACTCTGTCTTTCTGTGGGTTCTGTTGCCCTAGAATTTGTTTAGAATCATTCTGTACTGGTATTTGGAGTGGACTTGCTTGAGCTATCCCCCAAACCTCTCCATCTTGGCTCTGCACCCCCCCTCCCCCAATGTTTCACATTCTTTTCGATCTTTTTTTCCATTCTTTCCATTTTTTTCTATAATTTCTTGGTCTCTTTCAACTTTGCTGGTTTCTTCTTGCCAATTTTAATTTTCATGGAGTTGTTTTCTTCCTTAAGATTCTGTATCTTTTTTTTCTAATTGGTTGACTTTCTTTTTATAATCTTGTTTTTCTTGGATTGTTCTTATATCTTTTTTTCAGTCTGTCTTATTTTATTTATGAAGCCTTTTTTAGAGTTATTCTATGATTTCTTTTGGAGTAGGTGACCATTTTATGTTACTCTTTGGGGTACGAGAGGCTGTTTTTGCTTTAATATCCTTCTCTGTAGATGAACCTAGGTTTTCTCTATTCTCATAATAACTGTCTATGTTTGGGTTCTTTCTCCTTTGCCTGCTCATTCTTTTTCTTTTTCTTTTGTTTAATTTTTAGCTGCTTATTATTATAATCACCTCTAATCCTGGGGTATGGGCGATGATGCTTCTGGCTTCAGGTTCTTCTTACTTTAATTTTTTGAGCTTCATCCTGGACCCAACCTCTGCACTCCTTTTCCCCTCCAAGCCACAGCTAGAACCCTTGGCATACTATTCTGGAAATGCTTTTGCTCCCTGAGAACTCTCTAGGGCTATGACCTTCAGTTCTTCTCTTTGGCCTGAAACTGAGATCAAGAGCTGAGCTATCCTGTAAGTGCCCACAGCAAGCAGCATCCCTGCCCCATTGCTTCTGTACTCACTGGTTGCGTGCTAGTTTCTTCTTGCCCAGGACCATGTCTTGGCAATACAACTGGGTCTGGCCACCCTTGTCAGCAGAGGCTCCCTCAATCTTCCCCCACTCAGACACCTGACTTCCCACACTGTCTGGGAGGTGAAAATTCCTTTGGCTGAAGTCCAGGCTACCTCCCAACGCAGCTGCCCCCAGAGCTAGCCTGGAGGTGTTCACACTTCACTTAGGCTGAAGCCCCATCCTGGGATCTTTCTTCAGATCTTCTTTGATTGTCTCAGGAGGAACACAGCTCTGCCTCAACTCTTGTTCATTTTTTCCACTCTACGTTGACCCTGAGGCACTATATTTTGTCTTGTTTGTGGAGGAAATTTGGAGAGGTGGGAATTTTATGACCTACTTTACCATCTTCCCAGAATCCTCCCCCTGCCACAGACACACATACTTGTGTCTTCTTAAACAATGTGTTCTGAACACAATACAACTTTTTTTCTCCTTGATAACTCAATGGTAAACAATATGAACATCATTAAATGTTAAGCGATAAAATTATTATCCTTACTATAACTCACATTTCTATAATGCTGCAAGGTTGAAAAAACACTTTCGGTATATTATATTATTTGAGCCTCACAATACTGTGATGGAGGTGCTATTGTTATCCTCACTTTACAGATAAGGAAACTGATGTTGAGAGGTTGAGTGACCTACCCAAGATCATCTGGAGAGTGAGGGTCTGAGGCAGGATATGAACTCAGGTTTCTTGACTCTAGGTTTAAAGCTGTATGAACTGTGCCATCCAGCGGCTTAAGTAGACCTGAAAAATTTGCTCATTTGGAATAGCTCATTCCTTGGCAGTTATTGTATTTATTTAGTTATTTATTTATTCTTCTCTCTATTTCTAATATGTTCTTTTGTTGCCCTTTCCAGCAGGGTATAAGTTTCATGACAACAGGGCCCATCGCTCTTCTTTACTTTATTAATGTCCCAAATTAACTGGAGTAGTGATTATATAAAATAGAAACCATTAAAAACTGTTTGACTGAATGAATTGACCTGTTTCTCATGAACTACCTGCAACAAGTTGCATGAGGAATAAAATCTCTCTTTTTCCCAATATCACCAGAACTCTGAAAGAAATTGGAATTCTATAACACCGTAGTGTAAATCCATAAGAAGACCACTTGGATTAAATTGCTTCCACATTGAAGTGAATATGACACTTAGGGCCTCTAACTACCACCCAAAGTCCCTAGCACTCAAGTGAAAGGAAATTCTTACTCTATTCCTAATTCAGATATTTGCTAAGCGTCCACTTCAACAGTATTTGAACTTTTTTAATCCATCTTTCTTCTGCTTTTATTTTCTCTCTCCTCCTTTTTTATCCCCATATATCTCAAGGCTACTGAATTTAAATGTCATTTATAAAAAAGGAGGGAAAAGTAACCATTCATTTTTCACTCCCAAATGTTCTTTCTCTGACAAAAATTCCTTACCCCACTCCCTGACCCTGTACCAGCAAAGTATTTGAGATGAATGTATCTCTTACTGTAAGTGTGAGAGTTTGGGGGATCTTGCCTGGCACCTCAACTGACCTGTGTAATGGGAGTTAAGCAGTCTTTCCCAGACGCACTTACTTTCCTTATTATTCTGCAGGTGCTCAATACTTTACTGGACTATATTAGTCAATCAACAAGCATTTATTAATTGCTTACTGTCTTCCAGGTACAATGCTAAGAGCCGGGGATATAAAGCAAGGAAAATGCGTGTCTGTTGCTTTCAAAGAGCTCACATTGTAATGGGGAAAGGAACATGCAAAAATTATATAATGCAAGATATGTAATAAAGTGGATGAAAATTAATTTCAAAGGGAAAGGTTAAATGGGCAGGGAGAGGGAAAAGGGGACACTAGGAAAGGGTACCTGAATAAAATGGGATTTGAGCTGAGTCTTGAAGGAAGCTGAGAAAGGTAAGAGGCTGAAATGAGAAGTAAGAGCATTTTAAAGATGTAAGACTAGAAGGACAAAAGCGTGAAGTTGAGAGATGGAGTGTCATGTTCAAGAAACAGCACGTAAGCAGAGCTGCCTTATGGAATGTGTGGAAGAGAGAAAAATATAGAACTAGAAAGGCATAAAGGGTCCAGGTAATGGAGAACTTTAAATGAAAAAAGGGGATACTGCATTTGATCCTAAATATAATAAAAAGCCAGCACAGTTAATTGAGTAATGGTCAATTAACATGGTCAGACCTATATATTTAGGAAATTACCAATAGCTGAGTAGGAGAGATTTGAGTCAAGGAGACCAACTGGAAGGCAAAGGCAATAGCCCAAGTTAGAGGTAAATAAGGCTTGTACTTGGGGGCAGCTGTGTATGCAGAGAGAAAGATTTATGTGAGATTTGAATATGCTATTTCATTTAAAAACATAGTCCATCCATACTCGATTCTCTTACATTTCTTCTCCAAACTCCATAATTTCTTTCTTTCAGTATCAACACCCTGCTCACTCCCTGAAGATGCCTCAGTCCTTACAGCCCCTCTTCTGATTGATGAATTCCTCCCCAGTGTTACTCTTTCATAAAGAGCCCAGACTATCCATATTTACTTCTTTCTAGCTCTTTTTTATTTGCTATCTTCCCCCATTAGAATGAAAGCTCTTTGAGGCTGATATATTTATCTACTTTCTATCTATCTATCTATCTATCTATCTATCTATCTATCTATCTATCTATCTGTCTGTCTGTCTGTGTGTCTGTCTGCCTATCTATCCACCTGTCTGTCCATCTGTCTATCTATCTTCATTCTCCTCCTCATCATCAATGAGATTTGACAACAGATTGGATGGTGAAGGTGAATGAGACAATGACACCAAGGTTTCAGGCTTGTGATATGGGAGTATGGTTGTGATGTCAATGGTAAAAGGAATATTTGGAAGAGAAGTTTTAGGGGGAAAGATAATTAGTTAATAATAGTAGATAATAGTTAATTAATAGATAATTGGGACATTTTGAGTTTGACATGCCTATGGGATATCCAGTTTATGAAATTCAAAGGTCAGATGACCCCACAGATTGGCAACTGCTAATCCTTTTATTTAAAAAGAAGTTATGAACTTAAGCATCAACAAAAATAATAATTTCAATAGACAAATAACAAAAAAGAAGATTTCATATAAAACAGACCTATTATGTACAGCTTGATTTTTATACACGTATTCACTTTTACACAATGGAACTCGATAATATTAAAACTGTGTCCATTTCTGAACTCCTTTCTGTTTCTTTTGTTTATTTTTTTGACCGGATTTTTTGATTCTCTTGCTATTCTTTTTTTTACATTGTTTTCACTAGTCACTCACTATCCTCTGCAACTCCAATACCAACTAGAAGCCATCCTTTGAAACAAATAAGTATAAGCAATCAAAAAAGAAAAAGAAAAAAAATTGGCTGAGTCTGAAAATGCATGTTTCATTCTCCATTTCTATTTCATCACTTCTTGGTCAAGATATGGGTACCATGTGTCATCATCAATCTTCCAGAGTCATAATTGATAATTTTATTTATCACAATTCTGAAGTTTTTAAGTTATTTTCCATCACACTATTGTAGTCATTGAATAAACTGTACTTTTGGCTCTGCTTTTCTTACTCTGTATCATTTTGTATAAATCTTCTTAATCCTTTTTAGTATTTCTTACGACAAAATAATACTTCATTACATTCATGTATCAAAATTTGTTCAGCTCTTATTCAACCAATAGGAACCAAGTTTGTTTCCAGTTGTTTATGACAAAAAAAATGACAATATAAATGCATTTGTGAGTGTCTTTTCCTTCCGTCCTTATCCTCATTAAGGTATAGGTTAATTAGTGGTATCACTAATTGAAAGGATATGCCTTGTTTGTTTTTAAAGGACATCTATTTCTTCTAATCTATCATAACAGAAGATATTATTTGTATCTTTTTTTAAATATAGCTTTCAACATTCACTTCCACAAGTTTTTAAATTCCAAATTTATACCCCATCTCCCCCCTCCTCCCACCCCAAGATAGCATGCATTCTGAATATCCCTTCCCCTAGTCTGTCCTCTCTTTTATCTCTCTCCCCTTCTCTTATCCCCTTCCCCTTCTATTTTCCTGGAGGGCAGGATAGACTTCTGTACCCCATTTCCTATATTTCTTATTTCCCAGTAGCATGCAAAAACATTTTTTTAAACACATGTTTTTAAAACTTTAGGTTTCAAATTTTCTCTCTTCCTCCCTCCCCACCCACCCTCATTGAAAAGGCAAGAAAGTCAATATAGGTTGTACATGTGCAGTTATGCAAAACACATCCATAGTAGACATGTGAAAAACTAACTCTATTTCCCTTAATCCTATCGTGCCTTTCCATTTATTCTATTCTTTCTTTTCACCCAGTCCCTCTTCAGAAGTATTTACTTCTGATTACTCCCTTTCCCAATCTGCCCTCCTCTCTATCATCCCCCTGCTCTCTTGTCCCCTTCTGCCCCTATTTTCCTGTAGGGTAAGACAGATTTCCATACCCAGTTGAATGTGTTTGTTATTCCCTCCTTAAGCCAAATCCTATGAGAATAAGATTCACTCATTCTCTCACCTTCCCCATTTCCCCCCACTGTAAGAGACTTTTCTTTTCTGTTTGTTTTTGTGAGATAGTTTATCCCATTCTACCTCTCCCTTTCTTCTTCTCTGAGTATAATCCTCTCATCCCTTAATTTTATTCTCCAGATATGACCCCTTAATCTTCAACTCACCCTGTGCCCTCTATCTGTCTATCTATCTATGCATACATATAATTTTTTTCCTCCAACTATCCAAATACTGACAAAGGTCTCATGAGTTATAAATATCTTTTCCATGCAGGAATGTAAACAGTTCAATCTTAATAAGTCTCTTATGATTTCTCTTTCCTGTTTACCTCTTCATGTTCCACTTCAGTTCTGTATTTGAAAGTCAAATTTTCTATTCAGCTCTGGTCTTTCATCAAGAATGCTTGAAAGTCCTCTATTTCATTGAATGACCATTTTTTCCCTGAAGGATTATACTCAGTTTTGCTGGGTAGGTGATTCTTGGTTGTAATCCTATCTCCTTTGCCCTCCGGAATATTATATTCCATGCCCTGCGGTCCTTTAATGTAGAAGCTGCTAAATCTTGTGTTATCCTGATTGTGTTTCCACAGTACTTGAACTGTTTCCTTTTGGCAGCTTGTAATATTTTCTCCTTGACCTGGGAACTCTGGAATTTGGCTACAATATTCCTAGGAGTTTTCCTTTGGGGATCTCTTTCAGGAGGAGATCTGTGGATTCTTTCAATTTCTATTTTGCCCTCTGGTTCTAATATATCAGGGCAGTTTTCCTTGATAATTTCTTGAAAGATGATGTCTAGGCTCTTTTTTTGATCATGGCTTTCAGATAGTCCAATAATTTTTAAATTCTCTCTCCTGGATCTATTTTCCAGGTCAGTTGTTTTTCCAATGAGATATTTCACATTGTTTTCTAATTTTTCATTCTTTTGGATTTGTTCTACTGTGTTGTGATTTCTCATAAAGTCACTATCTTCCAATTGCTCTATTCTAATTTTTAAGGAAGTATTTTCTTCAGTAATCTTTTGGACTTCCTTTTCCATTTGGCCAATTTTTTTTTAGGGATTCTTCTCCTCATTGGCTTTTTGGACCTCTTTTGCCATTTGGGTTAGGCTATTTTTTAAGGTGTTATTTTCTTCAGTATTTTTTTGGGTCTCCTTTAGCAAGCTGTTGACTTGTTTTTCATGATTTTCTTGCATCACTCTCATTTCTCTTCCCAGTTTTTCCTCTACTTCCTTACTTGCTTCTCAAAATCCCTTTTGAGCTCTTCCAAGGCCTGGGACTGATTCATATTTTTCTTGGAGGCTTTGGATGTAGGAGCTTTGATTTTGTTGTCTTCTTCTGGTTGTATATTTTGATCTTCTTTTTCACCAAAGACTCTGTGGTCCTACTCTTTTTGCGCTACTTGCTCATGATCCCAGCCAATTACTTGAGTTTTAAATTCTTTGTTAAGGTAAGAGTCTGTTTCCAATGTGGAGAATGTATTGTCCTAAGCTTCAGGGGTTTGTATAACTGTTTTCAGAGATACTTGTAGGGACCTGTAAATTTTCAGTTCTTCCAAGGTGGTATGATAAGGGGCGAGGTGTTTACTCCTTTCCTGGCCTATGACCACAAGTATTCCTCTCTGTCCTGTAACTGTGAGGAAGAGTTCCTCTCCACAGCCACTCCAAGCTCTACTATGCCAGGATTCTTCCTCACCCCAGCACCCGCTGCCCAGAACTGTGACCCAGATCCAAACGGGGGCAAAGCAAGAGATTCCTGCCTCAGCACTGGCAAAGAGATCCCTGCAATCCCTCTCTGATCAGCCACTGGATTCCCCCTTAGTCTGTGGGCCAGAAGCTGGTGAAGCAGATGCTCCGCCGCCCCAGGGCTACGCTCTTGGGAAATGGAGCTGAAACCCCACCTTCCTGTCTCAGCACCGACAGAAACAGACTTTTCCCACTGACCTTCTAAGTTGTGTTTGGCATTCGTGGATTGAGGAGTCTGGAAACCTCCACAGCTGCCCAAGGTTCAGTCCTCTGAGGCCTGCTCCAGGTTCGCTGCGGGCCTGTGTGCCCACCCGCTGCGCTGTGCTCCCAACCCTGCCCGATACACCTTTCTGATCAATCATCCAGGTTGTCTTGTCTGGAAATTTGTTTCACTCTGTCTTTTTGTGGGTTCTGCTGCTTCAGAATTTCTTTAGAGCCATTTTTTATGAGCATTTGGAGGGGTTTGGAGAAGAGCTCAAGCAAGTCACTTCTTTCACTAGCCATCTTGGATCCGCCCCCCCCATACCTTTCTAATTGATTAAATGTATTTACCTAAGTTTCTCATGTCTTCTCTGTTTACATTTCAGATATTCTACCTAGTTCTGGTCTTTTTTTCAGGAATTTTTAAAAATTCTCTATTATTTTAAAAATACATTTCCCCCATTAGATATAATTAGTTTTGTGTAGTAATTTATTCTTGGTTGTGAGCCTTTTTCTTTTGCCATTAGGAACATTGCTTCCCAAGGTTTTGTCTTCTGTGATCTTGACTGTGGTTCCTTTGTAATTGAACTCATCTTCTGGGGTCTTTGCATCATTGTTTCTTAAGCTGGAAACTCTACAACAAAATTATAGGTAAGTTAAAGACAAAATTTAATGATTTCTTGATATATAGTATCAACGCTTTGTTTTGAGGGTTGGTCATGGTTTTCAGAAACTGTGATACCTATATTCTCTCCTTGATCTTTTTTACAAGCCAGTTTTTTTTAATACCAGATATCTTACATGATCTTCTAAGTTTTCAATCTGATTCTGTTAAATATTTGTTGGTGTTTCATGGAATAATTGAGTTCTATTTTTCCCATCCTGTTTTTCTGGAAGTCCATTACTTGGGCAAAGTTTTCCATATTTGGTTCTAGGTTGTTTATTCTTTTTTTTCTATTTTTAATCAATAATTCTAACTTATTTTCTTAATATATCTTGCTTTATTTCTCTTACTCATTTGTGGCATCCTTATAGCCATCACACTGTTCTTTAAGGTTCTAGCTATACTTATTACAGAGTAGCTTTCTTCATGGCTTACTTTTTGGATTTTTTCATTGTATTTTTTTTCATTGTATTCAGAGCTTTCTCCTGTTTACTAATATGTTTAGAGTTCATTTCTAGATTGGAACTTTTGCCAGTCACTTTGCCCCTTTCAGTGTACTTGAAAAGGGTAAATGGTCCCTGATTGTTGCAGAAAATAAGATTTTGAAAACACATAACATTCATTTTTGTCAAAAAGTATTGGTATAAATAGGCTTTTCTTAATATGGTAAAAAGTAACTAATGCCAATAGCTAGCAATATCTATAATGAAGAAATGCTAAATGTATTTGCAATTTGATCAATAGTAAAGCAAAGATGTCTTTAGTACTGCTATTATTTTATAGCATTCTTACAATACTAGGCATAGAAATAAGATAAGATAGATAAATTCAGGGGACAAGCATAGTCAAAGAAGAAATTCAATTATTGATTCTGATGGCACAATACTTAGAGAACCATATGGATTCAAATAAAATTAATTGAAGAAATTAATAACTTCACAAAAATAGTAGATTATGAAAGAAACTCCCCTAATGAGCCTTCTATATAACAAAACTCATCAGGAAAAGGTAGAAAAGAAATTCAATTCCAAATAAACACAGAAGGTAGAGATCATGGAATTCACTTATCAACACATAAACACATAAGAAGGAGAAGGAGAAAGCAGAGAATGAAGGGGAGGGGAGGAAAAGTAGGAGACGGAAGAAGAGGAGAAGGAGAAGATGGAGGAGAAAGAGGAGGAGGAGGAGGAGAAGAAGAAGAAGAAGAAGAAGAAGAAGAAGAAGAAGAAGAAGAAGAGGAAGAGGAAGAAGAAGAAGGGGAGGGGTGGAGGAGGAGGAAGAGGAGAAGGAGAAGAAGAAGGAGGAGAAGAAAGAGAAGGAGGAGGAGGAGGAAGAGAAAAAAACTACATGTAATGGAGATTCACAGTATCATACCAACCTTTTTCTTTTCTTGTTTAAAAACAGAAATATTCATGATTGTTGGCATTTGTCTATTTCATAATTTTTAAATACAAAGAACTATAGAAAAATAAATGTTTTCTGGTAAATGCAAAGATTTTGTAAATAAAAAATTTTCACTCAAAAATTTCATGGCTTTATTCAAAACCAGCAAGTGCTCAACATTTGTATAAGCAGTCATGATGTGTTAAATATCTGAAGTTGATACCATCTGATCTCCACAACAACCCTATGAAGTAAGTTCTACTTGCATCTTATCCCTATATTAAAAATGAGGAAACTGGCTGAGAGAGGCTGTGAATTGCTTGGTGTCAGACAATTAATAAATGTCTAAGATAGGACTAAAATCTTGGTCCTTCTGACTCTAAATCCAGTGCCCTGAACACTACATCGTGGTGCCTTCCTGAGAGAAAAAAATAATTTGTCACCAGCAAAACACTGGAGAAAGAAAAGAACAAAGTAATGACATGTTTTCTCCCTGTCTCCTAAAATTTAGGATAGATTCCATTCTAGTTTTATTTTTTTGGTTTTTTTCTATTTCTCCCTCTCTCATGCTGTAGCCTGAACAGGAATCATGCCTTATTTATCATCCAACCCTCCCTAGTTCAGTGTTGCTGTTGTTGTTTTAATATAGTAGGTACTTAATCTGAATATTTGCTAAGTTGAATGGAATTCTTTGCTATTTGACTTCAGCTCTAAAGTCTCTATTTCCCAGATGGAAAGAGAAAGCAACTACAGATTTTTAACCAACTCACATGACTTATTCACCAACTAGCCTGCTCATTGTTTAAGTTCTTGAATTGGAAAACCCAGCTTGAAACTTTTTGTGTTAGAATAGGATCCTTGTTATTACAAGGCCTGGCCGTGATGAAAAAGGCTGTGAAGGTGTCAGAGCAATCTATTGCTTTGGACATGATACCTTACCTGCTTTGTATTTCAGCAGTTTTTCAACTCTTTTACAAAAGGGGGTTTTATCTGTATTAAAAACCTCTAGGAGAATTCACTCTCTCGCATGGATTGGTTCTTCAATAGTATCAAATGTGATTGGAGTTACTGCTTCAAGAAGAGCTCTTGAACTTGGGAAAATCAGAACTTGAGGGAAAGGGGTTCATATCTGTATGTGCCTTTTCTTTTTCTTCTGCTAAATTTGGAAAGAAGAAATTAACAATGAATAATGCAGGTGCTCAGGTATTCAGCAATTCCTCTTCCCCTCACTTCAAATAACACTTCACAATTTGATTATAGAAAAGTGAGGAAGTATTCGAAGATGAAAGGTGCTATCTGTGTGACAATGGACAAGGGAGTTATGAATAACCAACTGTGTCTCTTTATTTTTATTCAAGGACAAGAAAAAAAATCAACAAATTACAATACACTTGAAGAAACAAATGCAAAATGATATAAGAATGCAACTTTGTCCCAATTAGCACAAATAATGACTTCCCTGAAGTGATCCATGTATTTGAATTCGCACTATTCAAAGTAATAATTAGGTAAAATATGGTAATTGGTTCCAAACCAATGGACATATGCAGTGCAAATTTGAATAATGTAACAACATGAGAGGATTCATTGTTTGTACTAATCAGAACTTAGCTGCATGTACTTAATTGTTAATCAGACTTTTTAAAAGAAATATTTGAATACTGCAACCTTCTACATGAAACAAAGGCCTGTATTTTTAATCCTAATATTCTTCTGACACTGAAGGCTGCGAATCACGCAACCCTATGGTCTATGAAGAATCAAGATTGAACACCGAAAGGACAATGGAAAAGTAAATAGTGGGCACAAATAGGGGGATAACACAATGCAAACAAATAATAACACCAGAGAAGTATAAAGGATATTCATCAACAAAATGTTACAGATTAAAAAGAAGATGGCTAGTCATGTGGAGAAAGCAATGGATAACAAATGTAAAGATTTCAGACTTCCCAGATATCTGTAGTATATTAAAAACAAAAAACAAGAAAATACCTTGAGGAAGGTCCCCACGTGTTTTGCAAAGATCTTCAGTGAACTAGTGGGAGGACACTAATGTGGGTTACACAGGATAGGCAAATGTAAATGGGTTGCAATCAGAGTCTCCAAAATAAAAATATTACTAATAATACCAACTAACATTTATATTGCACCTGCTATTTGATGGCACTGTGCTAAGTGCTTTACAATTATCATCTCATTTAATCCTCACAACAATCCTGGGATATAAGTGCTATTATTATCCCCATTTTACAGATAAGGAAAATGAAGCATACAGAGCTTGTGTGAGTTATCCAGGTTTACTCAGTGAATGTCTGAGGCCAGATTTAAACTCAGGTATTCCTGACACCAGGCTCAGTACTCTATCCATTGTACCACATAGACATAATATAAGGGAATAGCCACATTAAAATAGCTAACAAATCCTTTGTAGTCTTAATCAAACTTAATAAAAATGCCACTTTTTATTAATTGGATTTTCAGCTTTTCATCTGTACTCTAGTATCCCCACTGTTTTGTCTTGAACTAGTAATCTATTATGTTACTGAAATACCACATTGAAATAATGTGAAGTTATTACCATAAGCATTAAAGTTAAGGCTTCAGCATCATCTCTCATTAACAAGTGAGATCCAAAATTATAGAGACACCATATTCCTAGAATAAATCAAAATGAGAATTTATCCCCAAGTTTCTAAGTCATGATGAATGTATCCAAATCATAAATGTTTCTCAAGAACAGATTTCCCTAAAACTAAATAACATCAACAATTTACATGTGATTTCACATTATTCAATACTCTTAAAAATGATAAAGTTGCAAAAATTTGAAATAATTCATTTTGACAAATATGTGCTGTGCCTGTAATTATTAATAAAATAACAGCCCATTTTCCAATGTCTTCAATCAATAAAGCAATCACCAAGCATTTATTAAGCATGTACTGTGTGTACCATGCTATGTGGGGGAATTAAAAAAATAAGGGGCAAAACCAATCCATGACCTTAAGGAGTTTACATTCTAATAATGATATCCATTATCGTTGTATATCCATTATGTAATACAATTATATCATAATGATATTTGCTAACATACATGCATGTGTAGATATAGATACTGATACAGCTACAGCTACATAGACGTAGATAAAATATTGATATAAATATAGGTATAGGTATAGATTTAAATGAAGATGTAGATAGAGATTTAGATATAGATGTAGATACAGAATAGAATGAAAGTAACCCTCAGGGTTAAGGCACTGGCAACTAGAAAGACTGACAAGTCTCATGAAGGTGTCCTTTAAGTTGAGTGTTAAAGAAACCCAGCAATTCTAAGAGCTAGAGGTAAAGAAGGACATTATTTCAAGTATGGAAGATAACAAGTGCAAAGGTATGGGGATGGAAGATGGAGTATTGTGTGCAAGGAACAAGTGATCCAGTATGGCTGGACCATAAATTGCATGGAGGAGAGTAATATGTAAGAAGATATAAAGGTAGGGAGAAGCCAGGTTTTAAAGAGTTTTAGTGCTTACCTCTTCCCCAAAAGTAGTTTATAATGTGGAAGTAATATAGGAAGTAATAGAGAGCCACTAGAGTTATTGAGTGGGAGAGAGGGACTACATTCAGATTTATGCTTTGGAAACATCATTCTAGTGATTCTATGGAGGATGTATTAAAGTGAGGAGAGACTTCAGGCAGAAAGTCCAGTTAGGACTAATGCAAGGAATGGGGCATTCTATGTAATTTTTCTATATGATGAAAGACTAAAAAAACAAAACTCTTAAATTTTATTTTATACATTTTTTGTGGAAATCATTCTAAAATGAATTGTGTACTTTCAAACTTTCTTAAGCAGATAAATTCGAATATAATTTAAATTTTCTTGGTGACTTGAGATTGTCATTATGAACATCTATCATTGTACTGTTCAGGAATTTTTTTCTGCAAATGCTTTTCAATTTTTATGTCTCCTTCCATGTCATGCTCTCAGCTGTCACTTCTGTTTCTAGTGTGCTTGTCTCTAATAACTCCTTTCTATCTAGCTCCCCCTTCCATTTTTCATTTCCTAATCTTTAGTGTTCTGGCCTACCAGATAACTAAAACTATAAAAATTACTTTTTAACTAAGAGCCAAGAGAATTGTAGCTATGAGGCTAAGAGACTGTTTAAGTCTAGTTTCCCTTCAACACCTTAGAATACTACATATGTTAAAATGAACAAAAAATGAAAAGAACAACAACTGACATTAATCTAGCACTTACGGTTATAAAAGTGCTTTAAGTACACGATCTTATTTGATAATAAAAGCACTGTGAGCAAAATGCTACTGGTATTATTGTCCCCATTTTAAAGATGATCTAGTAAAGACTGACAGAGGTTAAGCACCTTGCCTAGAATCAGATAGCTAGGAACAGGTGGAGGCAGTACTCAAAATCCAGATCCTCCTAACTGCAAGTCCATAACACTATCCACTATGCTATGCTGATAGTCTGAATAACAAAAACAGAGGAAAAGAAAGAATCTATCAAAAGAGAAACCTCACAAATGAAAAGCAAAGCAGAAAGAAGAAAACAGGGAGTAAAAAATTAAAAGTATACGAAGGAGGCCCCAATATTCAAATAAACAAGCATTATTATGCTGCAACAACAACTAAGGTCTCAAAAATAATAATGAAATAACTACCAGGACCTACAGAATGGCAGGGAAACTATTTTTTTTTTAAATGAAGTCAGAAAGGAGTATGGAAATCAAAGCTCTCAAATAAGAATTAAGAGACAATCAAGGGAGTAGTGTTTAGAACAAACGTGAAATTTCATTAAAACAATGACTGTTGAAAAAGAGTAAAACAGATTTGGGAATTCAAAAATTGAGAGGAGGAAGAAAAAAATGAGAAAAAGAAATCAAAAGACAACCAAATTGAAACAACATTTGAGATTTCTATAAGTTGAAGTTGACCTTAAAGACAGAGTATGGCATGATAATCTGTTGAAATCTATCAGAAAAACATAATGAAACAAAAAAAAACCATGAATATCAATCTTCAAACAATCATGCAATAAAATTGCCCAGACATATAAGCAACAAACAACAAGGTGGCAGCTAGGTGGTTCAGCAGATAGAGTGCCAGGTGTGCAGTCGTATAGACTGGAGTTCAAATCCAGGCTCAGATCCTTGCTAGCTGTGACCCTGGGCAAATCACTGAACCCTGTTTACCTCAGTTTCCTTATCTGGAGAAGGAAATGACAAGCTACTCCAGTATTTTTGCCAAGAAAACTACAAAAGGGGTCACAAAGAGTTGGACATAACGGAAACAATTAAGCAACAAGGACTAAAGTACAGGTTATAAAATCTATAAATTGCCAGCAGAAGGGAAGTCCAAAATTCATTTACCTATAAATGTAGTCCCCAATTACATGAAATCAACATTATCAAATAATCTTAAAATCACCCAAGAAGAAAACCATTCAAAACCATTCTTCAAAGTGTAGCAAAAAATAGACTGAATCATAAAATGCCGTTACACGATGACAAGAAATGTAAGAGAAGATGGAACATAACATTCTGAAAGGGATGGAAAATCTATTTACATCTCCCTATAAATGCATCAGAAGAGGTGAATTTGTCTCATTCTTACTGAAGAGACCAAATATGAGAAGGTCATTTATTAATTCCTTCATCAAAAAAAATTTAAGAAAGGAAAACAAGTCCATATAGCATGGAAAGGCCAATAAGGTAAATTAATATTTACATGTGTGGGATGAGAGATAAGGCTAAAGTCTTTTAAAAGTCTCACCTTTCCTAAAAGCTTTGAAAAAAAACTATAAAAGGAAATTAAATATTCTAGGGCAAGGAAGGAGAATGAAGAAGGAAAGAGAAGTGAACTAACATTTACTAAGTGCCTACCTATGTGCATTAATATTCAATACAACTCATAATGCAAAGTCTTAGTTTATTCACACTATGCTTTATTCAACAAGAACATTTGGATAATTGGAAAGGATTTGGTTGAGAAATGGGTTGAGACCATAATCTTACACCATAATAATTCTAAGTGGATAAGTTATCTAAATATGATCAATATCTAAATATGAACAATATAAAAATACAGAATAGCAGGTTATATTTTTTTTCACAGCTATGTATAAGGGAAGGTTTCCTAAACAGAAAATAGAGTAATTATTTACAAAAGACAAACTAGGCCATGTTCATTATTTAAAATTTTAAACCTTTTGCACAAACAAAACTAATGTGGCTAGAGTAGGAATACATTAGCAAGAAGTCTTTGCATCAAATGTCTCTGATAGAAGTCTGGTATACAAAATTTTTATGGAATTGATAGAAATTTTTCTTATAAAAGAATATACTTCAATATGTAAAAGGATATGAATAATCTTGAAAAGAAGAAAAACAAGCTTTCAACATCCATTGGAAATAAATATTCATAATCACTAATACTAAAATAAATTACAATAATATAATTCTGATTCATCACTTTATACCTATCAAGTGGGCAATGGGATACTAGATGTTAAAGGAACTTTAGAAAGAAAGGCTTGCTAATTCACTACTGGTGGAGTTTTGAATTGATCCAACTATTTTGGATAACAATTTGGAATTAATATAAAAGTTAGGAATCATTTACACGCTTTGCAGTTCTTACTGAGACATCCCACTAATGGGAACATATCCATACAATATCAATAAAAGAAAGGTCACACACATATATACACGTACATACATATATACCTGTACACATATACATATATGTATGTATTGTGTATAAAAAAAACCCAGAAACTATTCATAACAAAAATATAGAAGCAAATTATGTGCTCAATTATTGAGGAATATATAAACAAATTGTAATCGTTTACTATATTAGAATATCATTGAAGAATAAGTATTGAATTTAAAGAATTTATGGAAATGTGGAAAGACTTGTATGTCTGATGCAAAACAGAGAAAGTAATAAGAGAAGAATGATGTACATACCAACAATAATGTAAACAACACTAAATGGCACCAAACCCAAGTCAAATACAATGAACAATATTCATTCCAAATTAAAACATATATCCTTTCTTTTGGTTATCAAATGGGAAACTATAAAAGCTTCATGTATTGCCAGTTGTCATTACTGTTTTGCTTAATGATTTAAAAAAATACTTAAGGTACAATGTTGGTGAGAGACCAGTGTGTTGAAATGCATAACAATAAAAATGAGTAGATAAAATTCTAACTTATTGTAGGTAAAATTGGCAGAAATCATTACATGAAAAGCTATTTCTCAAAAGATGGTCCAAGAATATGAACAGTTTTTAAAGAAGGAAAACAAATTATCTATATCTATTGGAAAAAATTCATAATCACTAATAATAAAATATTAAAATAATTCTGATCTATCACTTTATACCAATTATGTAGGCCATTATACTGAAAGATGTCATGCTGTTAGTTCAGAGGCTTTCTGATAGAGCTAAATCTTTTTTTGCTTGTTTCTGAGTTTGTGGCTGTGTTTCCAAGCCTTAAGCTTTCTATAAAGCTGATTTTTGTGTAAGAACCTGTGCTGCTCTTTGGATTCTTACATCCAAATTAAAGTAAAATTTTTACTACAAGTAGTGCTACAAGATTACTTCCCCATGGGCTGTCTGGCCAATGGAACTCTCATGCTAAACCAGAAAACTTCAAATCTAATCAACCACAGTCAGTATGGTAAAGTGTACTGGATTAGAAGCCAGAGGACCTGGGTTCAAATCCTGCTTCTTACATTTGCTATCTGAGTGACCTTGCGTTAAGTTACTGAATCTCTCTGGGTCTCTGTTTCCTCATATGCAAAATGATGGGTATTGGGCTAACGCTAATGTCCCTTCCAGCTCTAAATGTATGATACTATGAACTCCTGTACAGAAGGATTTCCTGTAACTTATGATAGGTACAAGTAAGGTTCTATTGCTTGAATTCATCCTAATCACTCTAACCTTAGAAGTATGAGAAAGCATCAAAAAGGAAGGTATTCAAAACTTTAGCTAGCAACCAAAAATTAGCATAATTATTCTACAATTATTTATATATAAAATACTAACATTGGAAATGATATTCCACATCTCAGTCTAGTCATTTCAATTTACCATTTGTGATTATTTCATGATTGCAAAAATTCCACTGATTAATAAAACTACATGTTTAATAATCCCTTAAGTAATGTTCCAATCTCCTATCTAGTTAATATTTATGAAATTTTTTTATCATTAAAAATGTTAAGGTTATATTCTTTTTAACATTACAGAATGACATTCTGACTAAGTAATGTATTATTTCCATGGCAACTTCCATAAGACACTTGCTTTCACTTTTACCTTTACTTTATACTCTACTAGTTTGCTATGTATTCTTATCTTTGTACTTGACTTGTGGTATCATATTTTAATGTTAAATTCTTCTCTTCTAAATCATCAAGTACTCTGTGCTTAGTAAAAACCAAAATAATTATATCTAAGACTATCATTACTTTCTTTTTGTTCACTTAGAATTTCATCATGCTCTTCTTTCTTTGTATTTATTTATTTTGAGACTGCACTGTATCATAAACTGGTATCCTCATCAATTTTCTGAATGCAGGGGAGAGAAAGAGATACTATTCCATCATATAGTGATGTATTTGCCTAGTTGCTTCCTGACTGTAAGTAAGAGTTTCATTGCATGCCAGTATCCTCTCATACTTTGGTCTCCTGGTTTGATCACCTCCTCCTTGAATTTGGACCTTTTTGGACCTTCTCATTCTCTATTCCCCACTGCCTACTCCTTTATTCCCATCACCCTAAACTTAAGCTTTCCAATGTCTCACTCTATAGCTCCCTACACATTCCACTGTGCTCTTTGAAATATCTGGTTCATAGGTAACATTCTTGCTTTTATTATAAATATCTTCATTTCCAACTCCTTCTGTCTTCTGGCTCTCACTGAAATCTGGTGCTTTCCTTATGACACATCATCTCTAGCCACCCTTTCCAACACTAGAATCTCTCCCTCTACTCTTCCCTAACAACTGAGAAGGTAAGAAATAGTCATATGAAATCACACAAAATGTATTTCTGTATAAGCCACATTCTGAAAAAAATGAGCAAGAACAATAAAAGGAAAAATGCTTTACTTTGTACTCTGAGGCTATCACTTCTCTATCTGGAGGTGGACAGCATTTTACATCATGAGTCTTTTCTCAACCATATTTAAGTGTATAAAGGGGTCCTGAGAATAAAAATTTGAGAATTACATTCTAGAATTTTATTTCTGAATCTTAATTTGAAACAACATAATCAGCTCTTTTGTTGCTTTTGAAATCTCCACGCTCATTCACAGTTCAACTTTAAAGTGGAAAGTAGGAAAATATAAGGGAAAAGAAAATTACTTTCACATTCTATTTTTTAAATCAATGGTTTAATATGGGGATCCTTAAGTTGAAGGGGAAATAGTGTATTTGTGTGGTCTTCACCTAATTTTCATCTGCTCTAAAGTCTTTTAAAAACTATTTCAGGAAATAACTTGACATTTAGAAAACTAGCAACTTTTACCATAAACTAGTATCTGCCCCTCCCCACCTCTTTCCTCAATTAAATTTAAAGCTATTAAATTTTTTTCACAATAATCTTTCCAGAGATTGTCCTGGAATCATCACATCTGCATCTTTGAATCAGGTAATATGTTGTCCACTTGAAGGAACTTGCCCATGCTTCTCTTTTCTCTCTGATTTATATTTTCTTTCTGCCATCTTAAAATGAAATGCTTACACTTATAAAGGTGAAAAGTGAATTCTTTTTTCAATGATTTCCAAATTTATATGTAGAGGAAATATCTCAAAAACACTATATTGCTTGGTAGATAGGTATTCTCAGCCAGAAATGCAGTATAGATGTCCACTCCGGAAATTCCAGAGTGAAGCTAGAATATTTCATTGCTCTAGGACCCAAATGGGCCAGAGTGCAGCAATCTGGGAATGACTTCAAACCTTGGTTTCTGTGTCTCAGAACTTCCACTTGATTTTTTTTAATTATTATTTTTATGGCAATGAAGTCATTATGTGTGTATCATCAGCAGAGTATGGAAATAAGCCTATGATCTGTATTTGTGTTTGCCCGAAAGTGTCGTTGGATGAGTCCAGAGTTCATTGAACTCTGCTCAAATAACACTGCCCTGTGATGCCTGGGATAATGGTGAGTGTCTCCTTTGTATTAAGAATATTATACAGTCTATTATAAAGTTAGACCACAATGAAGTATTTTTACCCACCTATTGACCAAGAGGTAATAGACTCAAGGTGCCAAAAGAGGCGTACATTTTTTGGACACTAAAGAAAAAGAGAGAATTGGTAACATTGGAGAGAGTAGTTTCAGTGGCTAGATAGGGTCAGCTCTCTGAACGCAAGAGGCTGAGAAGTCGAAGGGAAGTAGAGGCAACAAACTTTTTCTAGGGGTTTGGTTAATAAAGAGAGGACAATAATTTGAATAGATTATAGGGTCAAATGAAGGCTTTATAAGGTGGAGGAAAATGGACATTTTTTAGAGGTAGCCGGAAAGGGACCAGTAGAACTAGCTGTTCCGCATGTCCCCTGAGTACCGAACAAGAGGAAATGGACATGAGGTTATTCATAAAGAAGCATTTCCTGGCAGTGAGTATTGTTATAAAATGGAGTGGGCTACTGAAGGAGATTACACACTATCCTAAGAAAACAATACCATGTAGTGGGAAGAGTGCTAGATTTGGGATCAAGGAATCTGGCTTCCAATCCCAACCCTGAAATTTATTACTTGTATAACCTTGGGCAAATCCTTTGAACTTTCTGGGCCTCACATTTCTTATCTGTAAAATGAAGGAATTAGATTAGGTAAACTCTAAGACTGTCCCTTAAAACAAATCCTAAAATCCTGAAAAAAAAATATTATACAGTCTAAATAAATATCCCATTTATCCACAAAAGTGACTTTATTTACAGTCATGTAAATAAAGCTTTGAGCAATAAGCATATAAAGTCTGGGAAACAAAATCTCCAGCTAAGGTTATACCACGGAAAATTCTTGTCAGGGAAATTTCTTCTCTCTTTATTTAGCAAAGGAACTTGTAATTGTTGAATTTGGTTGGAATGGGCAGTGACATGTAGGCTGCATCTCATTAGTATGGCATGGTCCTCCCCACAATTCCAGTGAAATCTGTTATTGGTATGTGTACAAGGAAACACGTCTTATCCATATTTGCCTTGTATGTATGCATGTGTTTGATATCTTTTGCTGCTAGTGGTGATATTTTCTTTTTAAAACTGAGAGTCTTTGTTCAAGTTATATTTCTGACAACATTTCTTGTTCACTTTTTTTCCCAACAGAAAACATTGATAAGGCATAAAAAGATTTAATCTAGTAATTTCTCAGAAGACTACAAAATACCTCATCTCTTGTTTCCATGAACCATCATAAGCTGAAAAAAGACAGCAGAAGAAAGGAAGGGTTCAAATTAATTGTTCTTAAATACAGAGTTTGATTTTTTTTTCTTTTGTCAGCATATTCTAAGACTTCAATCTTTATCTGGATGCCTGATAATGTAAAAAGAAGAATAGAAAGGTATTTCTGTATTGTGAGGGAAAAATGATTAACAAATCAAAGAATGTTAAGAAATAGAAGGGAACAAAGAATTATTTAACCTAACCCCCTGTTTTACAGACTTTCATCCTAATATTAGTTCAGAATCTTGAGTGACTCCTTTTTGTTTCTAGGACAAAATATACAGTCCTCAGCTTGGCATTTAAAGACCTTCACAATCTAGCACTCATTCACCTTTCCAGACTTGCTTCACATTTATTCCCTTCATGAACCCTTTGTTCCAAACAAGCTGATGTACTTGCCTTTTCCTTTATGTGGAATTTCATCTACCATCCCTGTGGTTTTCTTTAGGCTCACCACATGCCTAGAATTTGTTCACTCCTCTCCTCTACCTCTTATAATCCCAGTTCACATAAGGCTCAGCTTTCATCCTATCCTAAGTTTTTCCTAATCTCTCAGGTATTAGAATTCTCTCTCTCCTTTAGTTATCATGTATTTATTTACTTATATACGGACATATTGTATTCTTGGGTACATTTTAAGTTTCTTGAGGTCAAGGAATATGTTTCCTTTTTGTGTATGTATTTTTTTACAACTACCACCAAGTCTTAAAAAGATAAGGTGATTAATCAATGTTTTTTAGGTTGAACTGAATTATTTTTTGAATAAACATAAATCAAATCCCTGAAACAAAATAGTCTTTTTCTTTCTTTCACCTTTCACACAGAATATAAAAGGAAGAGATATGTTATACAAAAATGGTTATATTTATTGGAGCACTGGAACCAAAGCTGATAGTTATGAAGGCAATATGAATGAATGAATGAATGAATGAAAAATAATTTATTAAATATGGTCTCTATGCCAAGCACTATGCTAAGTCCTGGGAATATAAATGCAAAAGCAAAGACAAATCCTACTCTCAGGGAGATTACATTCTAAAGGAGCATGTTTGAGACTGCCCAGAGACAGTGTCCCCATATAAGCTGATAGATGCCTTAAGTTTAAAAAAGCCTGGTTCTTGGTCAAATAACCATTGTTAATTCAGTAAAAAAAAAATTAACATTACCTCGAACATCTGCATTAACAACCCTTTTCTAGGATTTTCACTTGACAACTCTTTTAGAAATAGAACTTTCCCGAGGCATGTAGATAGTGACTAAGGGGATTAAGACCAAATGAGATGATAAATCTAAAGATCTTTGCAAACCTTAAAACATTATTTAAATTTTAGCTATATTAGTATTACTATCATCTTTTTTGGATTATGCTAGTACTTTGGAGAGTTATTTATAAAGGTACAATTCCTAAAGATTCCTACACTTCACCTGTCTTTTAACCAAGCAAGTATTACTAGGGTGTAATTTCCCCATTTTTTAACTAGGCTTCATTGGCTAAGGAAAAAGTTTATTTTCCTAACATCATCTGGGGGAGCAACATTATCACTGAATTTCTTCTTTACCTCCAGAATCCAAGCATCTTGTATGGTCGGTAAGGGGAAGAACAAAATTTTAGTGATGCAGTGGAACTAAACAGGATGAAATTACACATCCTTAACATTTCATAAGGTTATAACATGGCTATTTTCTATCATCCAAGCTCATATGGAACAATTACGGAACAAAGTAAGGAATTGTGATTACATCTCTAAGGGCACCTAAGACATATTGAATAAACAATAAAGATTGTCCATTGAGCAACTGGGTCAAATATCTGGCTATTAACAAACTTTTTAAAAGGGTAGCTAGATGGCACAGTGGATAGAGCCCTGGACATGGAATCAGTAGGACCAGAGTTCAAATTTGACTACATACTAACTGTCCATGTGACCCTAGGCAAGTCACTTAACCTATTTTTCTCAGTTTCCTCTACTCTAAAATGTTAATAATAAAAGCACCTACTTTCCAGGGTTGTTTTGATGATAAAAAGAGATAATTGTAAAGTGATTAGCGCCATGCCAGGTATATAGTAGGTATATGTGAACGTTATTATTATCACTAATTGTTATTACTATCACCTTGGCCTTTAAATATCTAACATTTAAGGAATTAATTTAAAACAAGACATACAGGCTCTTTTGTAAAAAGTTAGTATCAGTGGAACTGGTCAGATAACTATCATCTCCATTGTTCACTTACTCAGTTCCTTCTTGGGACGAAATGGCATCAGTGTTCAGAGGAGTGGAAAACAGCAATCAAAAGCAGAATTAAAACAGGAATTGGGAGTAAGCAATAAGTATTATGGATTTTCAAACTCTTCTAGCTATCTAGGTTATAATAAAAAAATTTAAGATGTATTTTTTTTGAAGATCTATATTATCTTTAATTATTTTGAGTTGGTGATAGTGTCACTCAGTCACTCAGTGATAGTGTCACTGATTCTACAACATTCAGTTGGATGGGCAACCCATTTACTTGGTTTATTAATACATATCCCTTGGAAATATATTGCAGAAGACAAAGAATTGGGCCCAGAATTGAATAGGAGGAAGAAAGTGGGATGGATCTCACATGGGAAATTGCATATTGCTTTTGATGACCCCCAAACTTCTCCTTGAAACAAAGAGGCATCCTTTTATCATCACTATTTTTCCAGTGGAGAGAGAACATGGAGTGGCATGGAAAGTTCTCAGAATCATGAAGACTTGCATTTAAATTCCAGTACACATACTGGCTGCAATACCTTCAACAACTAACTTAATCTCTATGCAACTCTCTAAGGTCGTAAGTTATGCAGAGGACAGTGACCTTCAACAATAGAAAAAATTCTCACCAACTGTCTACCCCAATTAAATTACAGTTCTGATTTTAAAAAATGTTTTGTCTGGTGACACTATATTCTACAAACCAGGAATTATCATAACCTCCAAAGAATAATCTTTGAGGGCACTGAAGGATATGGAGTGCCCAATATATTGTTGTTATGAATAGGGCGCAACATAGTATTAATGGAACATTATACTCCAAAAGCAGCATACAGGATATAATGGAGGAGATGTGCAATCAGAGGAGTATATGGGCCAATCAATGCAACAATGTACCATGGTAGCATGTACAACTAATCAGATAGCCTATTCAAAAAAATATATGGGAAAGCTATCAACATTGAGCAGTTCCCTTATGGAGAACACTGTAACAAGAGTTACACTAGATAAACAAGCAAATCTATGTTTCAATATGCACTGTTGGCAGGTAGATACACTTAATGAGATTACAGACCAATCAAAACACCGAACTATAAACTTTTTGTTATCCAAATTCTCCCAATCATTCATCCAAGCCATTAACTATTCCTTGAAAAACATAACAAGAGATAATGACCTTTGATCATAAATGTCAGGCAAAAAATAAAGGAGACGTATCATTACCAATGTAATGGAGGAGAGTTCAAACAGAAGAGACAGGGCAAGGCAATGAGCATTTATTAAGTGCTTATATTTGTTAAGTGGTGTAGGGTGCATTCAGGGAAGATTAGTACCTCTGGTGTGAAGGCTGCCGAGCCCTTAGGGCTGCTTTCCACCTTTGACGTCTACCTGTTCCACCTAACTCTCACTTGTGGCTTGAAGAAGCTGCAGCATGTGCAGTGACCACACCCTGGTCAAACATTTCGACAGACAGGCTAAGCCAGGTTGAGGGTAACTCAGGGCTCTCAAACCCATTGGTAAATTAGGGGAATGTCTACCCCAAACATGTGAAGACTTTCCCTAGTGGAATAGGCAGATGAAGACAATCTGTTTCAATGGCCATGAAGGTAGCAGAAGCAGGTGCTGTGGAGTGCTTAGAGCTTGGTTAGACATTGAAGATGCCAAGGTCACCCACTGCACCCTGAGCCATCATCAGTCATCTTGATTCTGTCCTGCCACTGGATTGTGATGACTCTGGAGGAGAGAGTGAGGCCCACGACTTTGTGCAACTCTGCCTCACTTAAATCTAATTTACGCATGAATCAAAAGACATCACCCATACCCATGCCATTTTACCTCTCTCAAAGTCCTAGGGGTGACAGGCAAATGATGAAGCAGAAGCCTTGGATATACTGGGAGCTGCAGTCACACTCCTGCACAGGCAGCCCAAGCCACAGGGCTTCTCACTAGAAGCAATAGTGGGATTCAGCAGCCCCCTGGATGTGTGAGCAGCCTTTTAAAGATTACACTGCTCAACTCCTGATGTGAGGAAGGGGCTAGAAAAGGTGCCTTAAAAATTGTCTGCTTACCCAACCCTGGCCTAATTACCACATCAAGCAGGGGTCCCACTCTTCAGTCAAAACAAAAAAAAAGTACAAAAACATCTACAAAGATCATTTCACTCACTATTGGCACATAGAATGTATGCACACTTCTAAGCAACAAAAAATCCAGTAGACCTGAAAGACAAACAGCACTTGTTGCAAGAGAACTCAGCAGGTATCATATCCAAATAGCAGCCCTAAGTAAAACAAGGCTGACAAATGAAGGCTGGCTTACAGAAATCAGAGCTGGACACATGTTTTTCTGCAGTGGCTACAGTGAAGGGGAGCACCATGAAGCTGGTGTAGGTTTTGCAATCAAAACTAATTTAATCAACAAGCTTGTATGCCTACCAAAAGGAGTGAATGACACTCATGACAATGTGACCACCATCAGTGCCTGTGCTCCCTTTATGATGAGCCCTGATGAGGTCAACAAAAAAATTATATGAAGACCTGGAGACCCTTGTCATCAATGTACCAGAAAAGGACAAGCTTATAATTCTGGGTGACTTTAAGAGTAGAGTAGGTTCAGACTACCAGACTTAGCAGAAAGGCCTAGGGAGGAATAGAGTTGCAAACAGCAATAGCAATGGTCGCTTACTACTGAAGACTTTTGTATCTCATGACCTTTTCATCACCAACACTGTCTTCTCTTTACCTAAACACAATAAAACTTTGCAGGTGCATCCTTACAGCAAACATTGGCATTTAATAGACTATGTGATTGTAAGGAGAAGAGACAGACAAGATGTGAGAGTGATGAAGGCAATGTGTGGTGCAGAGTTCTGGACTGATCATAGACTTATCCTCTCCAAGCTAAATATTTGAATGCAACAAAAGTAGCATATCCAAGGCAAAATGACTACCAGAAGAATTAATGTCAACAGATTAGAGCACTTCTCTGAGTGGGAACAATTTGTTACTAACTTGGAGGGAAAATTGAGCCAACACACAGTTGGCAACAGTGGAGCAGAAAAGTAATAGGCAGCTTTCAGAGATTTGGTGGATAGCACAGCATTTGCTCATCGGGGTTAGATCAGTGGCAAACATGGACACTGGTTTGATGAAAAGGATGGGGAAATTCAAAAGCTGCTAAATGAAAAACAAGAACTGCACAGAATTTACCAGCAGGATAGTTCATCTATCTCTAAGAAGGCAACATTTAATTCGATTAAAAGTGAAGTACAAGCACAGCTTACAGGATTCTTGGCTTGGTAAGAAGGCAGCAGAAATTCAGTTTTATGCTGATGGTAACAATCCAAAGCACTTTTATGGGTCAAAGACCTATGGTGCACCTCAACTACTCAGTGCTGATGGAGTCACATCGATTAGCAATAAGGACATGATCCTAGAGAGATTGGCTGAACGCTTTCATAGCACTCTCAACAGACCATCATTAGTCAGTGCTGAGGCCATTGACCATTTATCTCAGATTGAAGTCAATCCCTCCCTAGCAAAAGTTCCAATGAATGCCATTAGGCTCCTTTCATGTGACAAAGCACCTGGTGCTGATTCTATTCCAACTGAGATCTGGTAGGGGGTCCATTGCTCATATAAATGCTGGCTGAAATTTTCCAGATTACATAGCAAGAGAAGAGTTCAAGGATGCCTCCATCGTCCATCTCTATAAAGGTAAAGGAAATAGACTGTCCTGTCTCTCTCTTAGTCATTGCTGGCAAGATTTTTGCCAGAGTCCTCCTTAATAGGCTGATTCTTCACCGGAAGATGCTCATCTACCTGAGAGCCAGTGCGATTTCAGTAAGGACCAGGAATGGTCGATACTGACCACTCCAGGGGAAATGTCAGGAGCAAAAAAGAGGCCTGTACACTTTTGTAGATCTGACCAAGGCCTTTAATACTGTCAGTCATGAAGGCTTATGGAAAATTATGTTAAAATTTGGTTGTTTGGGGAAGTTCATTAGCATTGTATGTCAATTTCATGATGGCATGCTTGCCTGGGGTTCTGGATAATGGAAAATACTCTTGGGCTTTCCCAGTTACCAATGAAGTGAAACAAGGCTGTGTGCTTGCTCCCATGCTTTTTTTTTTTTTAGGCAATTGGGGTTAAGTGACTTGTCTAAGGTCACACAGCTAGTAAGTGTCCGAGGCTGGATTTGAACTCAGCACTGGAACACTGTAGAGGATTCTGAGAAATACCTGTTACTACTAAAAATAGTTTGAGCTACAATCCATACAGGAAACATTAGGCTGGCTGTTTGATGGGCATATGCATCAGTGTATATATACATATATACATACATACATATATATATACATACATACACACATACATATATACATGTAGCTTAACTCATACATGTTAACTCTTATATACATATTTGTACATGTGTATATCTTCATATCTGCATGTTGTTAGCAGCTTTTAGTGCTATATCAATGTTAGATAGTATTGTTGTTGATTGTGGTTTTCTCAAGTGACTTTCAACCCTTCACATCAAAAAGAATGTTTTTCTTCATTTCTGTTAATATTAATTCCTTTAATATTTTCTATCATATCAATATTGTCTTTCAAATTGGATTTTCTTCTATTTTTTTTCAGTAAATTAAAGTGTATCCTTTTCAGTTATTTGTCAACTTTCATTATTGACATTTCCTCATTCTTTGTGTTTAGTGATTGACGTTTAATTGGTTTTTAATTTATATTCACCTGCATAATCAGTACCTTAGTCCCCTCCTCAGTCCATTTTGTTAAGTGTTCAAGGATATAAATTTAACTCTAAGAACTGCTTTAGTTACATCTAAATTTTATTTCATCTTTGTTAACAGAAAATATTCAAATCCAGGTTCAAACACATGATTCTGGGCAAGTTACTTAAGCTCTGTCTGTCTCAGTTTCCTTAAAAAAAATGTACTAGCTTTTATTTTACTAGCATTTACTGGAAGCATTTACTTCCCAAGGTTCTTCTGAGGATAAATGAAATAGTATTTGTGTAATGCTTTGCAAATCTCAATGCACTAATATTGTTATTCCCACTATATTTTGTGTTATGATTTTATCTATTTTACCCCATCTCTTTTAGGAACCAATATTTAATCTCCAATTAGTTCTACTTTTTTGTTCACATGTCCTATATTGTTTATTATGCTATATTTTATAAGTGATATATTTAATATTTCTGCTATTTTGCATTTACTTGAAAGTTCTTCATATTTGTGAAATACACCTTTTGTCTGAGATTCTCTTGCATCATATTTGACCAAATATATCAAACCTAGCTCTTCCTTCATTTTATTCATACCTGTTAATTTCTATCGCTTTCTGTTAGAATTGCCAAACCCTAAAGGAATTGTATAGCCTCTTATTATTGGTTGAGTCTTTTCCCATTTAATTTAGCTTTTTCTTTAAGTACACAGGTATCGTGCTTATTGTGTATAAACATATATGTGCCTATGTATACATACATACATACATACACTTTGCATACACAGAGACAGAGAGAGTTACTATTGCTTCGCATTATTAATACTGTTTTATTTGCTATAATTCTTGAAGGTTTTTTTTGTTCTTTTTGATGTAGTTGGTTTTGGCTTCTAACTTTTTCAAAATCATGACTGCCACTTCCAAGATAGATCTAGTAGAAGAATGAGAAATTATACTCCATACTGTCATTTTATATATATACGAATGCCTACATTCAAGGTATATTTTCTATAGGCAACAAATTGTTTGAGTTGTGATTTCCAATCTAATGTGAGATTCTATTTCTTTTTATATGTAACTTGAATCCATTTATATTGTGTTATATTTATTATGTTTCATTTTCATTCTGCTCTGTCCTGTTATTTTTTAAAATTATTTTTATTCAGAAATTTAAATCAACCTTATCTTAACTTCTGCGCATGTACATACACACACAGAGTTGCCCACTCCTTTATCCCACCTAAAACAGATAATGTAATTCTGCTTTTTATGCACACACATATGTACACAGATTATATATGTCTGTGTATACAAAATATATGTATATAAAGTTGAATTTCATTCATAGCCCTCTTTTGAAGGTAGGAAGATGATTTGTAAGTCATCCTATCTCTATTCTATGCACCATTACATTGAGTTGTTCTTTGTTTATAGTTCCAAAATTCAAGGTATCACATAATAATTCTCTCTCGTTCCTCCCTCCCATTTATTCCTCAAGATCACCTTCTGTCTTTTCTCCTGTTATTAACTTCTCTTTTCAATTCCTCAAAATCTTTTTCTTTCTTTTGAAAAATTAATTTAAATTATCTTTTTATATCAGTCATTTACAATAGATCCTTCACACCCCAAAATGAACAAAACTAACAACCCCAGCATTTTACATGTGCAGTATTTTGTTATACACCAAATTTGCTCATTAATTAAGAAAAACTAATGATCACAGTACAGGCAACTTTGGCAATATTTGACACCTAATGTCCTTAATTGTTTCAGTGAAAGGAAAGAGGTACAAGATATAGTATTAGGACGAAAGCCTTTTGTTTTAGTAGTCTTATTTACATTAAGGTAGCCAGCATTATTTTTTTTCTGGTTCTGTTTATTTCAATCTGTATCAGCTCATATAAATTCTTCATAATTAGTATTTCTGATTGTGTAATAATAGTCCTTACATGCATAGACCAAAATTAGTTTTTCCATATCTTAAATGACTAGCCCCAATTTTGTTTCTAATTTTTTTCCCCTTGTCATTGCTTTCTCAATGCCAAAGTTGCAAAGTCAGTTTTGAAATAAGTAGTTTTTTTCACTTCCTATATCACGTAAGGCACAATTAGAATTTGTTTAATTGTTGTTCGTTTTTTACAGTTGTGTCTCACCCTTTTTGACCCTATTTGGGGTTTTCTTGGCAAAGATACTGAAGTGGTTTGCCATTTCCTTTTCCAGTAGATTCAGTGGATTATTTCCTTTTCCAATGGATCCAGTGGATTGATCCATTTTGTTAGGCAATCAGAAGTTAAGTGATTTGTCCAGGGTCACACATTTAGGAAGCATCTAAGGCTGGATTTTAACTCAGGTCTTCCTGACTACAGGCTCATGCTCTATCCACTAAGACACCACCTGCCTCACTTAATTAGTCTGTGTTTGAAGTTGTGTTTATCTTATTAAAAAGCTAATTCATGTTAGTTTTACGTGTTTAAAAAATTGTCTGTCTATTTTGTTACTTTGAGATGGTGTAGAGTGTTTCAATACACTAAAACCCCATAATTTCTTGAGCTTTGCTGTTTAAGGAATTTAGACTGAGGACTGAGTTAGTTTGTATTTCAGTAAGTTATAATTCAAATTTTCTCCTTATTTTTCCCTATTGATGAGTACTTTATATACAAAACCATCCATTCATATGCATCAATATAGCTTGATGCATGAAACCCTAGGGTTCGACAAATAAAATTCTATAGGGGTTGAATTAGAGGTTGTTTTATGGTGATGTTCTACAAATTCTACAGAACTGTACTTTATATTTTGTAGCAAATACTTTCAGGAAACTTTGTTTTGGATATTTTCTGAACTGTGGTATGCCAATTCTTTGTGTCTTCATGTGTTTTACTTCTGAAGGAATAGTAATTTATGTTTCATATCCAAGTTCTATTGTTATTATTTATAGAAACCTCAAATCTTAGTTGTAATTTAACTTTTTTTCTTTTATTTGACCACTGTCACTATATTTTCTCCATCTAAACCACTCTAATTCTCAGAAAAATCATTCTTTCAGATTTTCCTTTAACTATTCCAAGCTATCTAGGCTAATTATCATCTTGTTGCTCCTTCATTGATTTTTTGCAAATTTTATAAATGATGATAATAATAGCTCACATTTACCTGTCATGCTAAGACTTGCAAACTAATTTAATTATATTAATTAATCTTCAGGACAATCCTGTAAAGCAAGTATTATTATTACAATTTTATACATGTGAAAACTGATGCTCAGAAAAGTTAAATGAATTATCAGTCAGAGGCAGAGAGAAAGATAGAGACAGAGACAGAGACAGACAGAGAGATACAGACTGGTACCTGAGAAAAAATTTCTCATTAAACTGCATTTATGCTACAATTGGTAGGAGGAGGGGGAATGCAAATTTTCCCATTCAGGTTGAGATCTGACAAAGGATTTTTTTTATTAATGTACTTCAATGAGATGTGTTAAATGACCGGTGTTGGGGTTTTGTTCAGTATGGCACAGTGAAAAGAGTGATCTTTGAATCTGGTGATCTGTATTCAAATACTGGCTGGTTTTTTTTCCCTATCTGGGTGATCATGGATGAATCACTTTATTTCCTTGGCCTCTGTAAAATGAAAGCATTGCATTGGATGAATTCAAGGTCTCTTCCAGTTCTAAATTTATGATTTCATGATTCCCCTAAAAGATGGGTAAAGTATGTAGTGTTCTATCAGGAATATCTGAGTTCAAATCTTGCCTCACAGGCAGCTAAGTGGCGTGGTGGATAGAGCACTGACCTTGGATTCAAGAGGACCTGAGTTCAAACCCAGCCTCAGACACATAACATTTCCTAGCTGTGTGACCCTGGGCAAGTCACTTAACAACATTGCCTAGCCTAAAAAAAAATCTTGCCTCAGACATTTACTAGCTGAGTAATTCTGGATAAGTCACTTAAATTCTCTCGACCTCAGTTTCCTCATCTATAAAATAGGGATAATGCTAATAGAACCTCCCTCATTGTGTTGCTGTGAGAATCAAATCAGAGAGCACATATAAAGTGCTTTGCAAACTTCAAAGTACTATATAAATGCTAGCTAATATTCACTAATTATATAATTGTTAAGAGAAGAGATTATCTTATCTAAACTGTGTATCTCCCCCAAGACCTGATATAGTACTTTGCACATGATAGACAATTGCTATATGTATATATGTATGTATATGTATATATAAAATGCATGTATGTATATATAATGCATATATGTGTATAAAATGTACATGTGTATGTGTATATACATATATGTTTGTGTATCTCTGTGTGTGTATATATGTATATGTGTTTATATAGTATTTTATTAGATTGTAGTCTCCACGAGTTTAGAGATGTGTTTTTTTAATCAATGGTTAATCTGAAGAACCTAGTACAGTGTTGTGAACATGGTACGCACTTAGTAAATATAAATGTGGCATATGTATATGTGTGCATGTGTTAAGTTTAATTATATCAGCATGTTGTCTTCATTTTGCATCTTTAGTAGTAGCTTTAATATGTTAATTTAATGGGACACAGAATAGATCATACCACATGAGCTATGAACTTCCTGGTCAACCAGAGTCTTTTAATCATTTCTATCCCAAACTCCATCCCATTTGCAGAAACGTTTTCTTTTTTTTCTTTTATTTATTTATTTGTTTGTTTGTTTGTTTGTTTGTTTGTTTGTTTAAGGCAGTTGGGGTTAAGTGACTTGCCCGGTGTCACACAGCTAGTAAGTGTCAAGTGTTTGGTCTGAGGCTGGATTTGAACTCAGGTACTCCTGACTTCAGGGCCGGTGCTCTATCCACTGTGCCACCTAGCTGCCCCCAGAAACTTTTTCTTTACAAGTTAAATCCTGACCCAAATATTCAAGGATAACTCCCACTGACATCAAATAAAGTTTCATGGGAGTATTTAAGAATTTGGCTGCCTGTTTGCTATTTGTCTCAAAGGAGGCTTTCTACTTTGAACCCCAAATATTTGCCTTCCTAAAGTGGGCCATTTGTTAGCTAGTCCTAAGTGTGCTGTTGGTTGTCTCAGGCTAGATATGTTGTAATTGGACATGGGATGTTTTTGAAGTTCTTTTCAGAGAAAACTAAGACTATGTGAGGGAAGGCATAATTCAGAAAGATAGCATAATTTTCTATCTTCTTATTTTTTTCTTGCAATGGTCTTTTTTTTCTCACCAAAGCAGATGAAATAACACAAGTACATTTCCAGAGTTGTCTTCTCTTTAGTATGTTTCTCTGAATGCTTGATCTTTTACACAGACTCTTGTCACTTACTATTGGTTACAAAGCCTACTGCTTCAGAGGAAGTTTGGTATAGCAACAGAGCCTGCAAATTTGTTTCCTAGATGACATGTTTTTGTGTTTCCCCTCCCCATTTCAGATGATCTGTAATATAAAATGTTATGATAGTTATGAGAAGGAGAGATGAGTATGACAGCTTACTAAATTTTTCCTCCCTTTTGCTCTACTCTTCCCTCCCCTCACTTTAGCCTCTTCCCCAAATGATCTGGAAGGCCAAAATAAAAATTAGGAATGAAAGAACGGCATCGACCAATTGCAAGTTGTTGTAGACAAAATAAGTCCTCTTGACCACCATCTGTCTATCCCTTTCAGGATAGTCTCAAGCCAAACAGCAGATAGATTGTGGTTTAAATAACTCTGTGTCTATGTAATGATAAAGAAATATTTTTGGGAAGGAACAAACAGGAGCACACTGTGGCGTTTGTCATTTTATAATGGCAAGGATAAATCCTTCTTATAGTACGCTTCAGCAAAAAGTTGGTCCCAAGATAAGTTTGTATTTTTTTTATCTTCTAAGGGAATTTTATGGCAAAATTGTTTATAGTGTCCAGTATGAACCTGAAATGTTCTCCCCACATCTTTATTCTCATCATCCTGAAGTTTCTGGATTCCTTTGAGTCTATTTGGGAAAAATTTCCCCCTTATTATTAAATCACAGGATAAACATTTATTAATTTTCTACTATGTATCAATCACTGTGTTATATAAGAGGTTTCCTATTTCACACAAAGTGTTAGATTAGGAAAGGACATTCATGTTTATCTAGTCTAAAGCTTTCATTTTACACGTGAGGAAAGTGAGACTCAAAAAGCTGAAAAGACTTGCTCAAGGTCTCACCAAGTGAAAAACAGTTAAAATTTGAACTCTAGCCTTCCAACTGTAAGTTCAATGTTCTTGCTACTATCGCAGGAAAGTAGAGTGGAAAAGGAGCAAGTGTGCTTGAATTCTGCCTCTGGCACTTAACTAGCTCAATGACCTCTCATAAGTCATTTCTTTTATAAGCCTCATTTTCCTCAATTACAAAATATTTAGAAGATTTCTTAATTTTGTAAATGAGAAAAATGAGAAAATTTACCTGGAAGGGTGGCTGTGAGGATCAGAGGAGACCATAAATACAAATCATTTTGCTAACCTTAAAGTGCAATCCAGGCAAGACAGACTCCTGAAAACGTATACTCATCAACACTATTTTGGAACCTTTTTTTACATCCTGATCAAGACAGGGTTCAGAGCAAAGGCTCTTCATCTTTGTTGTGTCACAGGCCTCTCTGGTAACCTGCTGAAGCCTATGGACCTCCTCTAAGAATCATGTTTTACATTTATATAATAAAAAGTAGAATTATGAATAAAATGAAATATTCAAATAAATTTATAATTTTTGTTTTAAGTTTCCAGACCCCAAGGTAAAAAAAAAAAAACACAGGAGATACTTAAATGCCAGGATTTACCAGGTGTGCTCCTTCCGTCAACACTGGTACCATTTTCATCAGAGCATTCAGCAAACTTAGATTCCTGAGCCAAGCAACAACATTTACTGAGTATTTTTGCTGCTCTGGGCACCATACTAAGCTCTGTAAGGACCCAGTAAAAGGCAATCCCTGCTCTTCTAAACTTTATTTTAATCTACTTAGAGAGACAGGGCACACACACATGTGAACTCATAGATCAATTTTTATTTATTTATTTATTTATTTAGGCAGTTGGGTTTAAGTTGACTTGCCTAGGGTCACACAGCTAGTAAGTGTCAAGTGTTTGGTCTGAGGCCATTGATAGATCAGTTTTACCAAGGACTATGCCAACAAATGCAAACATTTATAGTACAAACTGATAACTTTCATACTGGAGGGAGTGAACACCAAATACTATAAGGCCTCCAGGAGCCACATTTTGTAACTTTTCCTGTTCCACATAAAATAGATCTGCAGTTACTCAGAAAAACTAATAGAAATTCAACAAGGGAACAGAACAAATTTTCCTCACCATAGGTCTGATAAAAAATACTCTGTTGGTTTATAATTTCCCCAATCCAAAATCTGGTTTGTACAAACTCTGAATGTCACCTATAATAAAATTCTTCATAAGAGTACAACAAAAAATGCCAAAGATGAAGAAACCAGCAGTGATGCAAATGTAAGAAGAATTTGAATTAAAAACCTAAAGTATAAATTTTCACAACAAAGGTGAATTTTGCATATTTTTAGATTGTTCATAAAAAAAACACATTAACATATACTAATATGTACATATACTACTTTCTGGGGTCTTATGGCCCCAGAAAATGGGCTTAGAGTTTTGGTCTGGTCTGTTTCATTTGTACTTTTCAGTTCTAAGTAAAAGTGGTATAGACCTGGACCTGCACTTATGCAATGAGACCTTGGGAACAGAATTCCAGGTTGGATGTTCTTATTAACCCATCTAGGGAAGCCCTAAGAAGCCAAGGTGTCCAGGACTCAAGACTATGGGGGAAGAGGGAAGGCTTTGAACTAGAACTTGATGGGAATGTGCCATATAGGAACTGACTTAGGCTGTGAAGTGAATTTGCACCCTCCAGAGACTGGGGCATGGGATATTAAGGTGGGAGGTGAGTAGGATTATGCTCCCATTTTTTTGTAGGGAGAAGATTTTTGTATTTGTTCTTGTTGTGCCTTTGCTTTAAATAATCCTTTATAGAGCTAATCTATTAAATGTTTAAAAGGAACTGGGGCATAGGGGACCTCTAAAGTTAGGTGAACAATATCCAAGGAGAATTGAGCCAATAGCAGAGAGACTAAATATGTCCACATTCTCTTAGTGGGGTAAATTTATAGAACCCTGAGGGAGGAATGAATGGTAACATACCTAATGGTCAGGTAGTGAGGGGTCAGGGGAAAAAATGTTTATAATAGGCTCTGAAATGACATGGTTTTAACAGTTTTTAAATCCTCATTTCTTTAAAACCTTTTTCTCCTCTCATATATTAAAGAAGACTTTGAAGAGCTCTAGATTTGAAGTCAAGAAAACCTGGGTACAATGATTAAGTCTTAACTTACTAATTCTGCAATCTTGGACAAATTGAATTCTTATAAGCCTTATTTTCCTTATCTGAAAGATGAAGGAGTTGGATGAAGCTTCTTAAGATCCCTTCCAGATGTAAAGCTATGGTCTTAAAACCCCACATACTATACAGTCATTTTTAGCATAGACTTGCTCTCATTATCCTAAGATCATATTTCTAGAACCCTTAGGGTTCTCACAGATCTTCTAGGTCAACCCCTTTATTTCACTGAAGGGGCAACTGATGTCCATTGAAGTTAAGTAAGTTGCCTAAGATCACAGGATTTGAACTTGCTTCCAATGATGGCAATTTTTCCCTCTGTATATAACATCATGGTCACTGTACTACACTGCCTGAATGAAATGAAAATATATGGTTCCTTAAAGTTTTAGCCTTAAGTTGAAAGTTCCTTACAGAAAGGAACCATTTCTTTTCTTTTTATATCCCTTACCTAGCATGGAGTTGGGCACATAGGAATTGCTTAAAAAATACACATCGTGGGGCAGCTAGGTGACACAGTGGATAAAGCAGTGGCCCTGGAGTCAGGAGGACCTGAGTTGAAATCTGGCCTCAGATACTTAACACTTACTACCTGTGTGACCCTGGGCAAGTCACTTAATCTCATTGCCCAGCCCCCCAACCCCAAAATATTGATTGATTGATTGATTGAAGGGAAGATGGTTTCTTTTCTACTATAGAGAAAGGAGAGTAATTATCAAGGTTCCCTTTCACAGTCTGTCCATACAGAAAAGAATGAATCTTTCACATCAAATAGGCAATGTAGGAATCTATGAGACTAACAATTAAAAAAAATACTAAGTCAATTAGTTCAGAAATTAACTTAACAACTTAGATAATCTTCATATGTTTTCTCCTGTGAAGAAATGTAGAGAATTGTACACTTAAAAAGGTGAAAAGAAGTAAAAAGGAGGCTGTGCTTTCAAGTCCAAAGATCAGTGACCCTATGGCATTTAACTGGCCACAGGAAGTTGACTTTAAATAAAAATTTAGCAGTTAGCAAAATCATGGCTCTCAAAGGAAGTATGGGTTAATAAAAATGATCAATCACTGATCTTCTAGCACTACTGCTTTCATTTTTTTCCCCTAAGAGATCCTGAGCATACAAGACTGTGAAAGGTAGAAAGGAGACCAAAAGATGGAATGGATCAAACTTTAAATTCCCATTGAAGTACCTGTGTATTTCTCCCCTGGGAAAGGAGAGTGTGAAGGATGCCAGATATAGACTCTCATCTATATTTTTAAAATTCTGTTTCAGAATCTTCTTATCTATCTGCATGTACTCAGCTTGAACCTTCCCAGGTGTAATTTACTTCCTAGGAATAAGTTGAGCAGTTGGAAAACTTCTGAACTTCACTAAATAGCCCACAGGGTGTCATTCTCTTTCCTAACTGGTTTACTGGTGTTTCAAATGCCCCTACATTTCCAAAAGTATTTATGATTGAGGAGAATGTATTAGCATGGAGAGGAAGCAAACTGGAGTGGAAAGAGGGACAGCCTTAGAAGAAGGAAGATGAGTTCAAGACTTGCCTCTGACACATGCTAGCTGAGGGACTATCAGTAATCAATGAATGCCAAAGGCAGTTCTCTAAATCTGTAAGTTGTAGATGTGTTTATAAACTTTATTGGTGGAAGTTCTTTCCACACTGGAAATACCACACACTGATGAAAACTCCAGAGGTCCAGAACGAAAATGACCACCACCACACAACAACAGCAAAGCATGAATATATTTGGAATCAGAAGAGACCTGATTTCAAAATCTGCCTTCACTTTAAGATATCCCAAAGGTCTCAGTGCATTTTCAAGCTTATTAAAACTGAAACTGCACTAACACTTTTGAGCATCCTTTATTTATTACCTGTGTGATCATGGGCAAATCATTATTCTTTCTGGACCTCAGTTTTCTTCTCTATGAAACGGGATCAATAATTTCTGTGTATCAAATGTTGTGCCCTTGGGTAAGCCATTTAACTTCTTTGTTATCTAAGCAAGTGTCCAAGACTATAAAGTGCAGAAAAGGTGCTGACCTGTATTGGTAGGAGGAATTTCTTCATCAAGAATTCCCTATACTATGAAATCACAGGTCTAGTCCCTATCGCTGTTATTATTATAGAGCAGGGGTAGGAAACCTGCAGCCTCAAGGCCACATGTGGCCCTCTAGGTCCTCAAGTGTGGCCCTTTCACTAAATACAAACTTCATAGAACAAATCCTTCTTAGTAGAAGGATTTGTTCTGTAAAACTTGGACTCCTTCAAAAGGCCACACCCAAGGACCTAGGAGACCACATGGGCCTCCAAGGTCACAGGTTCCCCACCCCTGTTTTAGAGTGATTCAAAGCTGTGTGTTTTGTTATCTGCTATACATACATGATAAAGACATGAATTAGCGACAAAAGCATGTTATTGTGAGTTTTTGTTGTTATTGTTGTTGTTTTTAATGTTTTTAATGCATGGAAGACCAAAGGGTCCTGGGTTTGAGGTTAGAAAATACTGAGACTGAGAGAAAAACAGTCTTTGCAGAGCTTGTTCACAGGTTTTTGGAGGGATAGAAATGGACAGTAATTGAAAGCAATTGTAATGACTTTCTAATCCTAAACCACCTAGTTGTCTGGGACAGCGGGCTGTGATTTATCTTGAGACACACAATAGAATGCCTCATGATTCTTCTTAGCTGATTGGCTGTTTTGTGTTCCAAAAGAGCTTGGCTCTGGAACTGATTTTCATTCTGGAGAGGAAAAGCCTCTCAAAGTTAACTCTGGGAAATGACAAATTTCTCTCCTAATAGTGAGAAAAAGAAACTTAGGATTTTCCCTAGTCTTATTCTAAGTATATAGAGGGCTGGCTTCATCATAAGATCTGAAGCTTAAGATTCTGAGCTTTAAGCTCAAAGAGACTTGGTGGAGTTGACTTCTCCTTTGGCTAAGAAAGGCACCACCTAAGCTGAGGACTCTAGTAGAAGCCAGACACTAGAGGCAGAAAAAATGTCTACAACCATGTATCCAACAGAGAAAGACCTATCAGAGACTCTCTACCATGTGAGAGCAACAGAAATGTGATGTCATCAATAAAAGTCATCAGCTGGATGCTGGTGGTTTAAGCCGTCCCTCTATGCATAGTACACATGATCTCTCTACACATGTGTTCTGGACACACATATTTCCTACGTGTGCATCCAGCTATTTATGTTCTTGAGGTATGTTTACTTTTCCCACTAGTGTTGTATTTGTGGTAGAGTGTGCTTCAGGTTTATGGAGGAAAAAAATTCTATTGCTACTTTCCTAGCTTTACCAAATCATTACGTGTCTCTGCCTTCAACTAATTGTACGTACTCTGCTTAATGGGGAAAACTAAAAACACTATTTGGGGCTTGTGAACTATGACTTTGAGTAGTCATGGACCTATAGAGTATTTTTTATTTGAGGTAGCTTATCTGAGGAGATGTAATTGCAAGTAGGGGGTATCCCCAAGTATGATATTATAATATGAAGGAAACATTAAAAAAAACACATTTTACACCATTGTACCTACTGTTTAACATCATCCAATCACATTGGAAACAATTCATTTTGCTCTTTCTGAATATTTCTAACTCAGAAATTTATGTTGCTGTTATTGTTGTTTTTTTTCCAGAGCCATATATTTCATTCTCTCATGAACCACTACCACCTCAATAAAATAAAAATTCGGAGTGGCACAGTGCTCTATTGAAAATGCATTCTTCATAAATACTTTATGAATTCAATGATGAATAACCATATAAAAACATGCTTTAAATCATTAATAATTATAGATATGAATTAAAGCAACTTTGATGTTCCACCTCATATCTGTCAGACAAGCAAAGATGACAAAGGAGGAAAATGACAAATATTGGGATGGGGAGTATGGGAAAATTGGTTCACTAACATACTATTGGTGGACCTATGAATTAGACCATTCATTCTGTAAAGCATTTGGGAACAATGCTCAGAAAGTTACAAAACTATGAATACATTTCCTTTGGTCCAGTGATACTGCTACTAGTTCTATACTTCAAAGACAATAGAGAAAGGAGGAAAGCATCTATGTGTACAAAAATGTTTAGAGCAGCTCTTTTCAGGGTAGCCAACTACTGGAAATGAACTGGGTGCTCCACTGGGGACTACTTACAACAAATTATAGTTTGTGAATATTATTTTAACATAAGAAATGAAAAATGGGCGATTTCAGAGGAAATTTGGAAGATCTTTGTGAGCTAACACAGACCAAAGTGAACAAAACTAGAAGTCATTTATACAATGATAACATAATAGGGAAAAACAACTTTGAAAGACTTTATAATTCTGATCAATTCAATGATAAACTTCAAGTCTAAAAGGGTAAATATGAAACACACTATTCACCTCTTGACAGAGAGATGATGAACTTAAAATGAATAAAGAAACATATTTTGGGGACCATGACCAAATTGGAATTTGTTTTGCCACATTACATAGATAAATATTGGGAGATTTGTTTTTGTTTCCCCCCTCCTCATTTAATATGTCCAGTGGGACCAAGGGGAGTAGGAGTAGGGACAGATTAATTAAAACAAATATTTACCACTTGAAATAAAAATAATAAATCAATTTTAAATCTTCTGAATAGCAAGGCTAAGTAGGCTGTTGCATATTTCTAATGAAAAATTCTACACACACAGAAAATGGAAAAGACTAATGTCTTACACACATACAATACACAAGAAAAAGAAAGAGCCCAATCATTTGATGAGAATGAAGGATAACATATGGATGACCCAGGAATTGCAAGGTATTCATGAAATATTAAAAGACCCTAGAGGAAGGCTTCCTAAGCCTTTAGGTAGATGTTCTGTGAAGGATTTATGGAAGGACATAGGTAAGAATAAGATATGATGAGAAAATTAGATGGATTGCAATCTACCCCAGGGAGAGAATGCCCACTCAGAGGACATGGAGACCCCATGGAAGTCTTGAAGTAAGTACTTTTTATCATGTAGTCTGTTTCTTTGGAAGATTTTAACCAATTTTTATTATCTGTTTTGGTTGAAGTGGCCTTTTCTTCAGGATCACAATTTAATATAAACTAACCTTCCATTCCCAAAACCTGTCTCTGGAGAGAAGCCAACACAGACTTGGGTAAGCAAGCCAGCATGTCCCATAACCTGCCTTGCAGCCATAATAATTGAGAATCACTAGAGTAGGCTCATTTTATTTATTAAAAATTGACTGAATATGTTTGAAATCTAACAGAAATTAGATC